>NC_141873.1:93325711-93480128 GCF_056163025.1 Triticum urartu | reverse complement strand
AAAAGGTCTCATATAATCAAAGCCCCAAACATCAAATGGTTCAATAACAAGTGAATAATTCATAGGCATTTCTCGACGTCTACTAATATTACCAATTCTTTGACATTCATCACAAGATAAGACAAACTTACGGGCATCCTTGAAGATAGTAGGCCAATAAAAACCGGATTGCAATACCTTATGTGCAGTTCATCTCCAGCATGGTGTCCTCCATAAGCCTCGGAGTGGCACTTACGTAGGATCTGTTCCTGTTCATGCTCAGGTACACAACGTCTAATAACACCATCTACTCCTTCTTTATAAAGGTGTGGGTCATCCTAGAAGTAATGTCTTAAATCATACAATAACTTTTTCTTTTGCTGGTATGTGAAACTAGGTGGTATAAATTTAGCAACAATATAATTAGCATAATCAGCATACCATGGAGCAGTACGAGAAGCATTTATGATAGCTAATTGTTCATCAGGAAAGCTATCATCAATAGGTAGTGGGTCATCAAGAACATTTTCTAACCTAGACAAGTTGTCTGCGACGGTGTTCTCAGCTCCCTTTCTATCAATAATATGCAAATCAAATTCTTGTAGCAGGAGAACCCATCTAATAAGTCTAGGTTTAGCATCTTTCTTTTCCATAAGATATTTAATAGCAGCATGTTCAATGTGAATAGTTACTATAGAATCAACAATATAAGGTCTGAACTTATCGCAAGCAAATACAACTGCAAAGAATTCTTTTTCAGTAGTAGCATAATTTCTCTGGGCATTGTCCAGAGTTTTACTAGCATATTGAATAACATTTAATTTCTTATTAACCCTTTGTCCTAGAACAGCCCCTACAACATAATCACTAGCATCACACATGATTTCAAAGGGTAAATTCCAATCAGGTGGCTGAACAATAGATGCAGAAATCAGGGCTTTCTTAAGTATTTCAAATGCTTCTACACAATCATCATCAAAGACAAAAGGAATATCTTTTTGTAATAGGTTAGTCAGAGGCCGGGAAATTTTTGAGAAGTCCTTAATGAACCTTCTATAAAAACCGGCATGACCAAGGAAACTTCTTATACCTTTGATGTCCTTGGGACACGGCATCTTTTCAATAGCATCAACTTTAGCTTTGTCAACTTCAATACCTCTTTCAGAAATTTTATGCCCCAAGACAATACCTTCATTAACCATAAAGTTGCACTTCTCCCAATTCAAGACAAGGTTAGTGTCTTCACATCTCTGCAAAACTCTATCAAGGTTGCTCAAGCAATCATCAAAAGAGGATCCATAAACAGAGAAATCATCCATGAAAACTTCACAGATCTTTTCACAAAAGTCAGAGAATATAGCCATCATGCATCTTTGAAAGGTAGTAGGTGCATTACATAAACCAAAAGGCATACATCTATAAGCAAAGGTACCAAAAGGGCAAGTAAAAGTAGTCTTTTCTTGATCATCAGCTGACACAGGTATTTGAGAGAAACCAGAGTAACCATCTAGAAAGCAAAAATGTGTATTTTTGGATAATCTTTCTAGCATTTAATCAATGAAAGGCAAAGGGTAATGATCTTTTTTAGTAGCTTTATTTAATTTGCGGAAATCAATTACCATCCTATAACCTATAATAATTCTTTGCGGAATCAATTCATCTTTATCATTGGAAACGACAGTGATACCTCCCTTCTTACGGACACAATGGACAGGGCTTACCCACTAACTATCAGCAATGGGATAAATTATACCTGCTTCAAGGAGCTTTAATATTTCCTTTCTTACCACTTCTTTCATCTTAGGATTTAGCCGTCATTGGTGATCAATAACTGGTTTGGCGTCTTTCTCCAAATTTATTTTGTGTTGACATAGAGTGGGACTAATGCCCTTAAGATCATCAAGAGTATATCCAATAGCAGCATGATGCTTCTTCAGAGTTTTCAATAATCTCTCTTCTTCATGCTCTGAAAGATTAGCACTAATAATAATAGGATATATCTTCTTTTCATCAAGATAAACATATTTAAGAGTATCAGGCAATGGTTTAAGCTCAAACATGGGATCACCCTTGGGTGGAAGAGGATCCCCTAGAATTTCAACAGGTAAGTTGTGTTTCAGAATAGGTCCCTGTTTAAAGAATACCTCGTCTATTTCCCTTCTTTCATTCATGAATATATCATTTTCATGGTCTAGCAAATATTGTTCTAAAGGATCAGTAGGAGGCACGACAATAGAAGCAAGACCAATAATTTCATCTTTACTAGGAAATTCTTTATCATGAGGTTGTCTATGAAATTTAGCAAAATTAAACTCATGAGACATCACCTAAACCAACAGCAACAATATCCTTATTGCAGTCTATCTTAGCATTAACAGTATTCAAGAAGGGTCTACCAAATATAATGGGACAAAAGTCATCTTGTGGGGAACCGAGAACAAGAAAATCAGCAGGGTATTTAACTTTCCCACACAAGACTTCAACATCTCTAACAATCCCAATCAGTGAAATAGTATCTCTATTGGCAAGTTTAATGGTAACATCGATATCTTCTATCACAGCGGGTGCAATATCATGCATAATTTCTTCGTATAAGGAATGAGGTATTGCACTTGCACTAGCACTAATATCACATAAGCCATGATAACAATGATCTCCTATTTTAACAGAAATAACAGGCATGCCTACAACAGGTCTATGTTTATTTTTAGCATCAGGTCTAGCAATTCTAGCAGCTTCATTGCAGAAGTAAATAACATGCCCATCAATATTATCGGCCAAGAGATCTTTAACCATAGCAATCTTAGGTTCAGCTTTAATTTGCTCAGGGGGTTTAGGTGTCTTAATATTACTTTTGTTGACCACAGTTGAAACTTTAGCATGATCCTTTATTCTAACAGGGAACGGTGGCTTCTCAATATAAGCAGCATGAAGAACATGATTATCATAAGTGATAGTCTTTTCTTCAACTTTAATAGGTGCAACTACTTTTACTTCAATGGGAGGATTATATTTAAACCACTTCTCCTTAGGGAGATCAACATGAGTAGCAAAGGATTCACAAAAAGAAGCTACTATCTCAGAGTCAAGTCCATATTTAGTGCTAAATTCACAAAAAGCATCTGTATCCATAAAAGATTTAACACAATCAAACTTAGGTGTTATACCTGACTCTTTACTTTCGTCGAGGTCCCAATCTTCAGAGTTGCGTTTAATTCTTTCCAATAAATCCCATTTGAATTCAATAGTCTTCATCATAAAAGATCCAGTACAAGAAGTATCGAGCATGGAACGATTACTGAGAGAAAGCCGAGCATAAATTTTTTTGAATAATCATTTCTCTTGAGAGCTCATGATTGGGGCATGAATATAACATTGACTTAAGCCTCCCCCAAGCTTGAGCGATGCTTTCTCCTCCGCGAGGCCAAAAATTATATATATAATTACGATCACGATGAACAAGATGCATAGGATAAAACTTCTGATGAAATTCCAATTTCAATCACTTGTAGTCCCATGATCCCATATCATCACATAGACTATACCATGTCAATGCCTCTCCCTTCAAAGATAAAGGTAAGACCTTCTTCTTGATAACATCATCGGGCATACCTGCAAGCTTAAATAATCCACAAACTTCGTCCAGATAGATTAAGTGTAAATCAGGATGTAATGTTCCATCTCCTGCAAAAGGATTAGCTAGCAGTTTCTCTATCATACCCGAAGGAATTTCAAAGTAAACATTTTCAGTAGGTTCAGTAGGTTGAGGAGCAACTCTTTGATCTACTGGTCGGGGTGAAGATACCCCGAACAAGCCCCTCAAAGGATTATGTTCCATAGTAACAAGTGACAGTAAATTTCAGCACACTATATAAATTTTTCCTTACCAAATTCCACCTACCAAAGGCGCTTCACTCCCCGGCAACGGCACCAGAAAAGAGTCTTGATGACCCACAAGTGTAGGGGATCTATCGTAGCTTTTCGATAAATAAGAGTGTCGAACCCAACGAGGAGCAGAAGGAAATGATAAGCAGTTTTCAGTAAGGTATTCTCTGCAAGCATTGAAATTATCGGTAACAGATAGTTTGTGATAAGGTAATTTGTAATGAGTAGCAAGTAATAAAAGTAAATAAGGTGCAGCAAGATGGCCCAATCCTTTTTGTAGCAAAGGACAAGCTTGGCAAACTCTTATATGAAGGAAAGTGCTCCGAGGACACATGGGAATTATCGTCAAGCTAGTTTTCATCACGTTCATATGATTCGCGTTCGATACTTTGATAATCTGATATGTGGGTGGACCGGTGTTTGGGTGCTGCCCTTACTTGGACAAGCATCCCACTTATGATTAACCCCCATTGCAAGTGTCCGCAACTACAATAGAAGTATTAAGGTAAACCTAACCATAACATGAAACATATGGATCCAAATAAGCCCCTTACGAAGCAACGCATAAACTAGGGTTTTCCTGTCGTGCAATATGCTGATGACACGATATTGATGATGTAGGCATGCCGTGAACAAGCTACCCGTATGAAAACTATCCTGGAAGACTACGCTGCATCGGTAGGTCTGAAAATCAATTTCCATAAATCAACTCTTATCCCCATTAACATTGATCACCAGCATGTTAGTGAGTTGGCGGGGGTGTTTGGATGTTATGTTGGATCCCTACCATTCACCTACCTCGGTCTCCTGGTGGGAACGACGAGGCCCAGTGTGCTGGATCTTGTGCCGATGGTGCATGCAGTTGAGAGGAAGACTTCCACAACGCTGTCTCTGATGTCGTCAGGAGCTAAGCTGACTTTGGTCAATTCTGTTGTGACGTCGATGTTGATCTATGCAATGTGCACAATCAAATTGCACCCAAAGGTGGTTGAGCATCTGGACAAATTGCGCAGATATTGCCTCTGGGCAAAGAATTCTGACGACGGAGTCAAAAACAACTCCCTTGCGGCATGGGAACTTGTCTGCCGTCCAAAGTGGTGTGGTGGCCTTGGTGTCATTGATATCAAGACCCAGAATGTGGCCCTCCTCTTAAAGCATCTGTTCAAATTATATAACCATGATGATGTTCCTGGGTGGAGTTGCTTTGGGACGCATACTACAGGAACAAAATCCCTATGTAGCTGACGCGGTGGGCTCTTTCTGGTGGAAAGACGTAATGCAACTCAATGGTGTTTTCCGTGGGATCACCAGAGTCACCCCAGGAGATGGTTCTAGCTCTCTGTTTTGGAAAGATGTCTGGTTTGAAAGAGGTAATGACGCTCCACTCATGGAAGTCTTCCCGTGGGCTTTCTCCTTCTGCCTGAATGAGGATGATTCCATTGCTAAGGTTCTTACTGCCACAGACCCAGCCATGATCTTCAGCTTACCTCTTTCGACCCAAGCTAGGGAGGAGGTCAGAGAGATCTAGCAAGGATCGATGCACGTGTGTGTGGCCGACGACCGCCAGGACACCTGGGAATGCACGCTCGGACGTTTCTCCTCAAAGAAATTCTATGATCACAACTACAAGGAGATTGTGGCTGATGAGGCTTTTGGTTGGCTTTGGAAGGTCAAGAGCCCAATCAAGTTTAAAATGTTTGGGTGGCTGCTTCTTGTGGATCGACTGAATACCAGAAACATGCTCAAACGTAGGCACTTTGCTGTCACAGGGAACAACTATGCCTGCATGTTCTGTCAAAACCCCCCCGAGGAAACTGTTGAACACTTATTCTTTATGTGCCCCTTTAGTCAGCAATGTTGGAGTAAAGTTGGACTGACTTGGCCGGTATGAGACAATAGAATAGCATTACTGCATGGGGGCAGAGATAAGTGACAACAACCTCTCTTCATGGACATTTTTCTGTTGGCTGCCTGGAGTTTATGGATGGAGAGAAACAACCAACACTTCAGAGGGATCCCGCATTCAATTGGGTCATGGTTGGCTAGATTCAAACATCTCCTGGAACTATTGACCCATAATTGTAGAGAGGAGCTTCGTCCTTTCCTGTCTAGTTATATTGTAAACTTGGGACATTAGTGTTGTAACTACTTTAGCTTACACGGCTGGGGGGCCGCTTAAAACCCATTGTAACACTTATGTAACTGTTCCTTTGTGAGTAATACAAAAGTCAGTGGGAGCCTCTCCCGCTGTCGTCCTCTTTCAAAAAAACCCGCATAAACTAGGGTTTAAGCTTCTGTCACTCTAGCAACCCATCATCTACTTATTACTTCCCAATGCCTCCCTCTAGGCCCAAACAATGGTGAAGTGTCATGTAGTCGACGTTCACATGACACCACTAGGGGGATGACAACATACATCTCATCAAAATATCGAACGAATACCAAATTCACATGACTACTTATAGCAAGACTTCTCCCATGTCCTTAGGAACAAACGTAAGTACTCACAAAGCATATTCATGTTCATAATCAGAGGGGTATTAATATGCATAATGGATCTGAACATATGATCTTCCACCAAGTAAACCAACTAGCATCAACTACAAGGAGTAATCAACACTACTAGCAACCCACAGGTACCAATTTGAGGTTTGGATACAAAGATTGGATACAAGAGATGAACTAGGGTTTGAGATGAGATGGTGCTGGTGAAGTTGTTGATGGAGATTGACCCCTTCCCGATGAGAGGATCGTTGGTGATGACGATGGTGATGATTTCCCCCTCCCGGAGGAAAGTTTCCCCGGCAGAACAGCTCTGCCGGAGCCCTAGATTGGTTCCGCCAAGGTTCCGCCTCGTGGCGGCGGAGTTTCTTCTCCAAAGCTTGCTTATGATTTTTCCCGGAAGAAAGACCTCATATAGTAGAAGATGGGCATCGGAGGGCCAC
Organism: Triticum urartu; assembly: GCF_056163025.1. Taxonomy (NCBI): domain Eukaryota; kingdom Viridiplantae; phylum Streptophyta; class Magnoliopsida; order Poales; family Poaceae; genus Triticum; species Triticum urartu. Next base: position 93,473,319 of record NC_141873.1, on the reverse strand, counting down.
TAGGGGGGCACCCTCGTGGACGGTGGGTGCCCCCCCTCAGGTACTTCTTTCGCCCAATATTTTTTATATATTCTCGAACGTGCTCCCGTGAAGTTTCAGGACTTTTGGAGCTGTGCAGAATAGGTCTCTAATATTTGCTCCTTTTCCAACCTAGAATCCCAGCTGCCGGCATTCTCCCTTTTCATGTAAACCTTGTAAAACGAGAGAGAATAGGCATAAGTATTGTGACATAATGTGTAATAACAGCCCATAATGCAATAAATATCGATATAAAAGCATGATGCAAAATGGACGTATCAGCGGCGCGCTCTGCTCGTGTCCCGTCGTGCGCGCTTTGCTCTCGCATCCCTCCTGGTGCTCTGCCCTTGTCCCTCCACATGCGCTGCCAGTGTTTTGGGCGGGATCACGTTCACGCATGTTCATGTGCAAGCGGTTGTGTCGGGCGCGGAGCGACGATGCAGTTACCCGCTGCAAAAACTGCCATTCGGACGCGCCGAGAATCCACACCGCCCGGCCCTCTTTTATTCCCGCGGCCATTTACCTTCATCTCTCGTCTCACATGTCACAATAAGCACACCCACGAGGACACATACAAAGAGGACATCCAACGGTTTCAATGACGCTCCCCGTGGCTGCAATGGCGCTCCCAGCGGCCGACGACGACAATGGCGGGCAGTTCACCACACATCACGTAGTGGACACCCACGTGAGGGGGAAGGCCCTCTCGGTGGTATACACGAATGATCCGATCTCGGTGGAGAGCTCCATCCAAACTATGGAGCAGTTCCTTGCCGAGGACAAGGACCGAGTGGTTGGCTTTGACCTCGAGTACACCATCGGTCATGCCGGGCACGACCAGAAGGTTGCCGTCGCCCAGTTGTGCGTGCGACATGACGTCCTCGTCTACCACTTCCACCTTTCCACAAGGCCTTGCGAGCGTTTCTCCAGGTTTATCAAGAGCTCCGACTACAATTTCTCTATGATGGACACCACCAATGATCTAAAAGTTCTCAAGGTTTCGGACTTGAAATGCCCGAATCTTGTCAACATCCAGCACCACTACAAGGTCTGGGGCACCGACAAAAGCAAATAGAACCCCCTGGCTGACCTTGCCTTGGCCATCATCGACCCCTACTACGCGAAGATGAAGCAAGAGAGCAATAAGGACAAGAACACCTGGCACAGTGTGTGGCATAAGAGACTGGATGAACAACATGTCAAGTACACGGCCATGGGCGCGTACACAAGCTACGAGATGTACAGGCAAATCATTGACATGAGGAACTGTCTTCTTCCTGACCCAGATGTGATAGCCTGGCTTATTAGGGATGATAGACTACTCATATCAATAAGGAATTCCTTCTTTTCCGGAAGCCCATTCGGACAAAACTCCAAAGTTAAGCGTTCTCAGCTTGGAGTAGTTTCAGGATGGGTGACTGACCGGGAAGTTGCTCCTGGGTGCGCATGAGTGAGGACAAAGTGCGCAGAAAAGACTAGTATTGATCTGTGGGGCCAGTCTAGATGCCGCCAGGAGTGACGACCACCGCCGGGTATGTCCGGGGCGTTACAAGTTGGTATCAAAGCCGACCCTCGCGGTTACACGGATGTTTGCGGACAGGTGCGCGGTCATGTTGTTCATGACGTTTGTGACCCATCGTGGCACACGGCATGACACATGTACTGGACTGGATGCACAGACGTTTGTGCCAAGAGGGAACATTCCTGTGGCCCGAAGAGGATGTCGGTTCCTCTGAGTGGGGGTGTATGTGATAGCCTGGCTTATTAGGGATGATAGACTACTCATATCAATAAGGAATTCCTTCTTTTCCGGAAGCCCATTCGGACAAAACTCCAAAGTTAAGCATGCTCAGCTTGGAGTAGTTTCAGGATGGGTGACTGACCGGGAAGTTGCTCCCGGGTGCGCACGAGTGAGGACAAAGTGCGCAGAAAAGACTAGTATTGATCTGTGGGGCCAGTCTAGATCCCGCAAGGAGTGACGACCATCGGCGGGTATGTCCGGGGCGTTACACCAGACGAGGGATCGAGCCACATAGCAGTGGCGGGAGCGTCACAAGAAGTGGATGACTAGATGGTCGTTTCTCCTACTTTAGAATGCATGCAATTGTTTATTGAGGTGTGTGCGAATGATCTGTATAGTCACTTATGTAATTGGATGTTTATTTCAGTTATATACACACACACACACACACACACACATGTTATTCTACTGTAGACAGAGCAATTCACATGGCTTATTAGCAGCAATTGTTTGTGTTATTATTGGTCTTCGCACACATTTCAGATTACGGACCTGTTTGCCGCATATCACACACATCTTGTTCAGTTGAACCATTTCCATTGTGTTGCCTAATCACACACAGTTTATCCCAGTGAACCATATGTTGTATATCGCACGCGCCTTCATCTGGCTGCCCGTTTCTTTTGTGCCTCCTCATCACAAACAGTTCATTGAGCTGAACCGTATGCCCTGCATCGCACACGCAACTAAATTCTAAACTGTGTTTGATGCATCTATCATCGCAAACGTTTTGCACCTTTTGACGGTTTTTTACACCACCGTTTGTGATTATGGCATCGCACACAATTTCGTCGAAGGGTCTCTGATTCGACTGTCGCGTTTGGACCATCCTACAGTAGTGTACGGACGTCTTTGACCCATTTCGATGCCTCAATCTGCTCGATCGCCTTGATCTTGTCGGGATTTGCTTTGATTCCGTGTTGAGACACAAAGAACCCGAGAAGTTTGCTAGAGGGGACACCAAACACACACTTCTTTGGGTTGAGCTTGAGGTTGATCTTGCGCAGATTTGTGAATGTTTCTTCTAAATCTTGCATGAGTGTGGCCCTGTCCTTGGTTTTGACCACTATGCCATCCATATAAGCTTCCATATTTCTATGTAGTTGGGGCTCAAAACCAATCTGGACTGCTCGGGCAAATGTTGAACCAGCGCTCTTCAACCCGAAAGGCATTCGTACAAAATAGTACGTACCACATGTGGTGATGAAAACGGTCTTTTCTTCGTCTTCCTTCATCATGAAGATCTGGTGGTATCCTAAATAGGCATCGAGGAATGACAGAAGGTCACACCCAGCAGTGGAGTCTACAATCTGGTCGATGCGTGGCAGAGGGAAATGATCCTTTGGACATGCCTTATTGATGTATGTGTAGTCAATACACAGCCTCCACTTCCCATTTGCCTTACGCACCACCACCGGATTGGCCAACCATGTGGGGTGGAGTACTCCTCTTACCAGGCCTGCCGCCTCCAACTTCGTGATCTCTTCAGTGATGAACTCTTGTCTCTCCAAAGCTTGCTTCCTGACCTTCTACTTGACGGGCCGCGCGTGAGGACAGATAGCAAGATGGTGCTCAATCACCTTCCTAGGAACGCCGGGGATGTTAGATGCTTGCCATGCAAATACATTGACATTAGCCCGCAGGAAGGCGACGAGCGCGCTTTCCTATTTGTTGTGAAGGGTGGAGCTTATAGTGAAAGCCCTGATCGTGCCGTCCTCCTTGACGAACACCTTCTTGATTTCTGGTGGTGTAGCCTTGGACTTCTTGCTCTTGCCGGTGGATCTCTCCGGCATGTCCTTAACGGGAGCACATCACTCCAAAGAGGTGCGCTTGCGGGAGTGGGTGCAAGAGGTCTTGCCGGCCTTCTTCCTTCTTGGGGCTTCAACGACAGGAGAAAGTGCCCTGGAGGTAGTTGCTGCAACTGCCTCTCGGTAGAGTTGGTCGGCGTAGATGAGCGCGTCTTTCTTGTTAGAGGGGACGGTGATGATGGTCAGCGGCCCCGGCATCTTCAATGTGTTGTACGTGTAGTGTGATGCCACCATGAACTTGGCCAGTGTCGGGTGGCCAAGGATCCCGTTGTACACCAGGGGGATCTCGGCAACATCAAAAACGATCTTCTCCGTCCTGTAGTTTAGCTCGCCCTGGAACGTAATGGGCAGCGTGATTTTACCTTTCGGCTGACTCCTTACCGGGTTGACCCCTTGGAACATGCCCGTCTCCTCGAGATCTCCATCAAGAATATGCAGCTTCTTGATCACAGCAGGCGAGATCAAATTCAGACCGGCCCCATCGTCAACCAACACTTTGGTCACCTTGAGGTTGCGTATTGTTGGTGAAACCAACAACGGCAAACACCCGACCGCAGTTGTGCAATCAGGGTGATCCTCGGTGTCAAAAACGATGGGCGTGTGGGACCACTTCAGTGGCTTCCGGGCATCGAACGACGGCTCCGGTGCAGTGACCTCACACGCCCACTGCTTCAGCTAGCGATTTGAGGTGTGGAACGAGGCGCCACCATCGACGCACATGGCCTCTGTAGCCTTTTGGAACTCGTGCTCGTCGGACTCGTCGTCCTCGTCGTGATCATCATCTTCCTCTTTCTAGTCGCAGCCCCGAGCGGGCCTCTCTTGTTGGTTATCTTTGCCGCGGCGACCCCCTTGGCCGCCACGCTTCTTGCCGGACCCCTCGGCACCATCCCGACCCTTCTCCTTGTCTCGCCTTTCATATTCAGCCTTCTGCTTTTCTGCCAGCAGCTCAACCTATTGGCAGTTCTGGAGGTCATGGCCCTTGGTGGGTGGATCTTGCAGTACTGCTTGTCGAAGCCTCCTGGCTTGCTGGCGGCCGCCAGGGCCAAACAGGCGGCACACCCGGCAACCTCCTTGCTGGGGTCGTCAGCCTTGGCCTTTTTGGCGGCGCCGGGCTCGCCGAATTCCTCGATGGCAAGCAAAGCTTGCCCTTATGTTTCATGTTGCGGCGCTGACCCTTCTTTGTCAGGGCGACGGTGTCTTCATCCGTGGAGTCGGTTTCCGCACCGGCGTCTTCGTCGGGGTACTTCCTCCCCTCTTTAGCTCGAGCACATCTATTGGCCAGAACATAAAGTTCGGCCACGTCCTTCACCTTGTTCATCGCCAACTCTTCGAGCTTCTTGCGGTTGTGCACATTCTGATGGAATGCACTAATGACAGCGGTGGGATGAACATCTGGGATGTTGTACTGCACCCGGTTGAACCTCTATATGTACTTGCGCAGGTTTTCACCTTCTTTCTGGGGGATGATATGCAAATCGCTTGCCTGGCCATGAGCTTGGTGGCCTCCGGTGAAGGCGCCAACAAACTCATGACATAAATCCGACCAAGAAGAAATGGAATCCACTTGCAAGTGCATCAACCACGGGGTTTGAGTGCAAACGGAAAGTAATTTGCAAGCACCTTGTCGTCGTGAGCTCCAGCAGCTTGCATGATGATGGTGTAGATGCTGAGGAACTCCGATAGGTGGGTCTTGCCATTGTACTTCTCGCCAACATCGGGCTTGAACGGTAAAGGCTGGACAACCCACCTCGTAAGGCAGGTCGCCGGGGCCCCTCGGCGCCAGGTGGTCCATAGTAGGCCCCACACGCCGATCTGACTGATGGTGCGTCTCCCGTCGTTGTTCGATGGTAGTTCGAGCGTCTTCCTGGGCCCGTTCCCGAAGGACTTGACATTGGTCGCGGCGGGTTCGCGGGTCGGACCACGTTGTGGAAGCGTTGTCACAGACGTCGGCTCGACAGGCCGGTGGGCTCTGTCGCGGCCGCGGGGGGGGGGGGGGGGGGGTGGGGGAGTTCACTGTGGTCGCAGCGTGTCTGGTCCCCCCACCGCCGGCATACACCGGCTCGTCAGGACGCCGATGTGAAGGTCCCGTTTGGAGCGGCTCGTCTTTGTTGGCGAAGCTGGCAAGGCTTCGGATGGTGGCCCTCCACTCGTCGAGCTTCTCCGCAGCGGGGAAGAAATCGAGGAGCAGCTGCACGCGCGCCAGCGCTTCTGCTGGCGTAGGCGGTGGCGAGAGCTGCGTAGAACGTGACATGCTCCGACTTCTAACTGGGTTAGAAGGGGCTCTGCCACGGTCTCGCGGTCGCACGCCGCCTGCATCGGCGTTCGAGCGCGCACACCGGCCTGGTTCGTCCTACGAGTGGCACACAGGGCTCTTTCAGTGGCGGTACCCGGGGGCTCCGGCATCACGGTGTTGCTCATTGTGCGTGGCCTGGGAAGGGCACGACACGGGTGCCAGCTGGGGTGCCGTAGAGGCTGCCGCGCCGCCCGTGGGTAGCACGGCCCCGCCCCCGAACCTAGCGGCGTGTGGCTCGTCGTCTCGGATTTCGATGATGCCGCTCGCCTGGCTCCGATCGCCATAATGTCATGGATGCTCACGGGCCACGTCTCCAGCCCCATCCGTGGCCACCCGGCTGCCTCCTCGCGCTGGCATGGACGGGTCGGCCCCGGACGAGCCGATCGCTATGATCCCCTTTCTCTTAGGGGCCATGGTGATGATGAAGTCGGTGTGCTAACCTTCAAACATGATTTCAATAGCTTGCGCCCCCTACTTGGTGCGCCAAAGATGTCGGGGGAAACGACACCTACGGGATCATGAAGAATCCCTTTTTCTATGGTTGGCGGGCGCGGGGCTGGGGAAAGAGCGGGTTTGAGGGATCAACACGGGGGGATTATCCAGGTTCGGGCCGCAAGTTATGCGTAATACCCTACTCCTGCTGGTTTATGTTTATCTGGTGTTCTTGGACTAGCTACAAAGCGTGTAGGGTCCAAAAAGTCCGAATCATTCCTCAGTACGCCGCGGGCCTCCTTTTATAGTCAAAGGGGCTGTCACAGTGGCACACAGGAGGTGGAAAGTTGTATAGTAGTCGAGTCTATCTCCTGGCACCGTAGGACAAACACATTTAATGCGCTGTCGACATGCGCTCCTTGCTTTATCGGGGATGGCGAGGAAGCTCGTCCCAGTTGTCGCCACCTCTCCTGGCCTCGACACGTGTCCGATCTGACGAGGCATTTAGTGCCACGCTGGCTGGCTGGCTGCTGAGTTGGTGCGGTGGCAGAGTCTTCATGAAGATCTGCATGCCACCACGCAGGTGCTTGCTGAGTTGGCATAGAGCCCGCATGTCGCCACACAGGTGCTCGCCTAGTTGATGGGTTGGCAGCTGTGTGGGAACGACGGTGGAGTCTTGGCAGGTGTGGGCCTGGTTGCGGCCCCGCGGATGTCTTCGTCAAGGGTATTGCCGGGGCCCCGGCAAGGGTCTTGCCGCGGCATCATGGGCGTACCCGACAAGGGTCTTGCCGGGGGATCTCGTGGGTATCCTCGGCAAGGATCTTGCCAAGGATCTTTGTCTTCTGATTCTCATCTAATCTTGTGTGTTCTTGGTCTTACCAAAGATCTGCATTCCACCACAGAGGTGCCTCCCGAGCTTTGGTTCCAATGTAGTTGAGGGCATAGGAACTCTTAGGCTCAAGGGTGGCAGCCCTGCTGGCATGGGGCAAGTTGCCTCGGCAAGGTTCTTGCCGGGGCCGTGAAGGCCGCCCCGGAAAGGACCTTGCCGGGGGAGTTTCACCTCGCCCTTCAGCTCTTTATACTTTTGGCTTGGCGTTTCTCTAGTCGTCCTGTGTCTTTGCTTCCTCTGCCCCGCCAAGCGTGGCCAGGGGCGTGGGGCTGCGACTGCCCGTGCACAAGTAAAGGGGTACAAAAAGGGACCCCTACTTTTGTACACTGACACTACTCTTTTCAAAGATGCCCGTAAGTTTATCTTGTCTTGTGATGAATGTCAAAGAATTGGTAATATTAGTAGACATCAAGAAATGCATATGAACTGTTCACTTTCTATTGAACCATTTGATGTTTGGGACTTTGATTATATGGAACCATTTCCTTTCTCTAATGGGTATACACATATTTTAGTTGCTGTTGATCACGTTACTAAGTGGGTAGAAGCTATTCCAACTAGTAGTGCTGATCATAACACCTCTATTAAGATGCTTAAAGAAGTTATTTTTCCGAGGTTTGGAGTCCCTAGATACTTAATGACTGATGGTGGTTCACATTTTATTCATGGTGCTTTTCGTAAAATGCTTGCTAAGTATGATGTTAATCATAGAATTGCATCTCCATACCACCCACAGTCTAGTGGTCAAGTAGAACTGAGTAATAGAGAGATTAAATTAATTTTTCAAAAGACTGTTAATAGCTCTAGAAAGAATTGGTCCAAGAAACTTGATGATGCATTATGGGCCTATAGAACTGCATATAAAAATCCTATGGGTATGTCTTCGTATAAAATGGTTTATGGAAAAGCATGTCACTTACCTCTCAAACTAGAACATAAGGCATATTGGGCCATTAAAGAGCTCAATTATGATTTCAAACTTGCCAGTGAGAAGAGACTATTTGACATTAGCTCACTTGATGACTGGAGAACCCAGGCCTATGAGAATGCCAAACTGTTTAAAGAAAAAGTTAAAATATGGCATGACAAAGGGATACAAAAGCGTGAGTTTAATGTAGGTGATTATGTTTTGTTATACAACTCTCGTTTAAGATTTTTTGCAGGAAAACTCCTCTCTAAATGGGAAGGTCCTTACATTATCGAGGAGGTCTATCGTTTCGGTGCCATAAAAAACAACAACTTTAAAGGCACAAATCCGAAGGTGGTGAACGATCAAAGAATCAAACATTATGTCTTAGGTAATCCCATGAATGTTGAAACCAATGTTATTGACACCGTAACCCCGGAGGAGTACATAAGGGACATTTTCCAGAACGTTTCAGACCCCGGAGGAGTACATAAGGGACATTTTACATGTGGTACGGTAAGTAAACCGACTCCAAAACAGTTCTAATAGCAATTTTTCTCCATTTTGGAATATTAAAAAATATATTAAAATAAGAAGTAGTCCAGAAAGGACACGAGGCATCCACGAGGGTGGAGGGCGCGCCCTACCCACTGGGCATGCCCCCTGCCTCGTGGGCACCTCGTGTGCCCTCCGGACTCCGTTTTCTTGCATGATAATTCTTTTAGTCAGCAAAAACTCATTATATAATCTCCCGAAGATTTTGACCAGCATACCACGACACAATCCCATGTTTTCGTTTTGAGATGTTTTCTGCCAGAGTTTCCAAGGCCAAGCATTATGTCGTCCTCCTCCTCCAACAACACGGACGACGATGCTTGGTTGATGCAGATGGAACTTAGAAGGGAGGAAGCCGAGGGAGCCATGATGGAGGAGGATGAAGGAGATTCGCTTGAGGAACAACCTCCAGCTTTAGAGAGGGGTACTTTGGCGGGCATCTCCACTATTCCGAATCCCCATCAAGCAATAGAAGCTACAAACAATCATGAAGGCCAAGAGGTGCGAGAAGGGCTTCCCCTTAGGAGGCCCTTAAACAGGTTACATCGGAACAACTTTCATAATTTGGTTCATAATTACGGAGTAGAGAACACCCCTCGTACACATATACCCTCCAATTGGGACATATCTCGTCCAAGTGAAAGCAATGCATGGAAGAGTTCTTGGGGGCCTGAAAATAACCATCTTATGGAGGAAATTCAGAAGAATGCAAATATGCTCCAATGTGTGCTCCAAGAATTGCAAGTTCTGAAGGGTGCATTATTGAAGCTTACTACATCATCAACAACTCCATCATCACCACCTCCGAAGAAAGAGACATAAATACATGGGTATGGGCACTCCCCTTGGCAACTGCCAAGCTTGGGGGAGGTGCCTCGATATCGTATCACCATCACACTTCTATCTTTAGCATTTTTCTTAGTTCGATCCTTTTGGTTATATCTTGATCTAGTAGAATAAAGTTTAGTATGATCTAGCTTTGAGTTTTTGTTTTGATCCTTATCTATGTAATCGAGTCCATGAGCTATATATAATAAAGATTAGTCTTGAGTCGAGGGCTTGGTTATCTCGATGATCTTGAGGGAAAAAAGAAAGAATAAAAAGAAATAAAGAGATCATATTGATCTTATGGAGAGTAATGACTTCACATATAAAGAATATGATGAATAAAAGTTGTTGAGAGCTGACAAACATAGTTTTGGTCATCGTTGCAATTAATAGGAAGTAATAAAGAAAGAAAGGATTTCACATATAAATATACTATGTTGGACATCTTTTAAGATTGTGAGCACTCATTAAAATATGACATGCTAAAAAGTTGATGTTGGACAAGGAAGACAATGTAATGGTTATGTTTTCTTATGTCCGAAATAAATTATATTGTCATGGATCATCGAACATGTTGAGCTTGCCTTTCCCCCTTATGCTAGCCAAATTTCTTGCACAAAGTAGAGATACTACTTGTGCTTCCAAATATCCTTAAACCCAGTTTTGCCATGAGAGTCCACCATATCTACCTATGGATTGAGTAAGATCCTTAAAGTAAGTTGTCATTGTTGCAAGCAATAAAAATTGCTCTCTAAATATGCATGATTTATTAGTGTGGAGAAAATAAGCTTTATACGGGCTTGTGATATGGAAGAAATAAAAGCGACAAACTGCATAATAAAGGTCCCTATCACAAGTGGCAATATAAAGTGACGTTCTTTTGCATTAAGATTTTTTGCATCCAACCATAAAAGCACATGACAACCTCTACTTCCCTTTACAAAGGGCCTATCTTTTATTTTTGTCTTATACCTTATACAAAAGTCATGGTGATCTTCACCTTTCCTTTTTACAATTTATCCTTTGGCAAGCACTATGTGTTGGAAAGATCCTGATATATATATATATATATCTTTGTGTCCGATTAAAACTTCATGCCCATAAGTATTGTGTGAGTTTTAGCAATTGTGAAAGACAAAACGATAGTTGAGTATGTGGACTTGCTGAAAAGCTCTTATATTAACTCTTTCCGATGTTATGATAAATTGCAATTTCTTCAATGACTGAGATTATAGTTTGCTAGTTTTTCAATGAAGTTTCTGATTCATACTTTACATTGTGAATAGATTTTTACTTTAGCATAAGAAATCATATGACAATTTATATATGTTGCTATTCTAAGAATGATCATGATGCCCTCATGTCCGTATTTTATTTTATCGTCACCTCTATCTCTAAACATGTGGACATATTTTTCAATATCGGCTTCCGCTTGAGGACAAGCGAGGTCTAAGCTTGGGGGAGTTGATACGTCCATTTTGCATCATGCTTTTATATCGATATTTATTGCATTATGGGCTGTTATTACATATTATGTCACAATACTTATGCCTTTTCTCTCTTATTTTACAAGGTTTACATGAAGAGGGAAAATGCCGGCAGCCGGAATTCTGGGCTAGAAAAGGAGCAAATATTAGAGACCTATTCTGCACAACTCCAAAAGTCCTGAAACTCCATGAAAGTCAGTTTTGGAATATATAAAAAATATTGGGCGAAGGAAGCACCAGAGGGGGGCCACCCACAGTCCACGAGGGTGGAGGGCACGCCCTACCCCCCTGGGCCACCTGGAAGCCCCCCGATGCCCATCTTCTGGTATAAGGTGTCTTTTTCCCTAGAAAAAAAATGAGAAGGAAGCTTTCGGGACGAAGCGCCACCGTCTCGAGGCGGAACCTTGGCAGAACCAATCTAGGGCTCTGGCGGAGCTGTTCTGCCAGGGAAACATCCCTCCGGGAGGGGGAAATCATCGCCATCATCATCACCATCGATCCTCTCATGGGGAGGGGGTCAATCTCCATAAACATCTTCACTAGCACCATCTCCTCTCAAACCCTAGTTCATCTCTTGTATCCGATCTTTGTCTCAAAACCTCAGATTGGTACCTGTGGGTTGCTAGTAATATTTATTACTCCTTGTAGTTGATGCTAGTTGGTTTGTTCGGTGGAAGATTATATGTTCATATCCTTTATGCACATTAATACCCCTCTGATTATGAACATGAATAGATTTTTGAGTAGTTACGTTTGTTCCCGAGGACATGGGAGAAGTCTAGTTATAAGTAGTCATGTGAATTTGGTATTCGTTCGATATTTTGATGAGATGTATGTTGTCTTTCCTCTAGTGGTGTTATGTGAACGTCGACTACATGATACTTCACCATTGTTTGGGCCTAGGGGAAGGCATTGGGAAGTAATAAGTAGATGATGGGTTGCTAGAGTGACAGAAGCTTAAACCCTAGTTTATGCGTTGCTTCGTAAGGGGCTGATTTGGATTCATATGTTTCATGCTATGGTTAGGTTTACCTTAATTATTCTTTCATAGTTGCAGATGCTTGCGAAGGGGGTTAATCATAAGTGGGATGCTTTTCCAAGGAAGGGCAGTACCCAAGCACCGGTCCACCCATATATCAAATTATGGCAGTAACGAATGTGAATCATATGAGCATGATGAAAACTAGCTTGACGATAATTCCCATATGTCCTCGGGAGCGCTTTCCTTTATATAAGAGTTTGTCCAGGCTTGTACTTTGCTACAAAAAGGATTGGGCCACCTTGCTGCACCTTGTTTACTTTTGTTACTTGTTACCCGTTACGAATTACCTTATCACAAAACTATCTGTTACCGATAATTTCAGTGCTTGCAGAGAATACCTTACTGAAAACTGCTTGTCATTTCCTTCTGCTCCTCATTGGGTTCGACACTCTTACTTATCAAAAGGACTATGATAGATCCCCTATACCTGTGGGTCATCACTACATTCAAGATTGCCCTTAGTGGGAAAAGGAATCAAAGAAGAAGTACAAGGATTATAGTTATGATGACTCAAAGAAGAAGAAGAAATCTTCAAAGTCCTCATCATCAAAATCCTCAAAGTCTTCATCTCACAAGAAGAGCAACTCCAAGAAGGCTCGGGCATTCATTTGCAAGGAAATGGACTCTGAGGCTGAATCTGAGGAAAATGAGGAAGAGGAGGCATCTGAGGAGTCAGACTCTGGTGTGGCGAGCCTAGCCCTCGCTACCACGTTCGTCAGCAAGTCCATCTTCAACTCTAAGGAAAATAACGTCCCCAACACTGCTGACGACAACGATGATGACTACGCTCCCACCTATTGGTTCATGGCAAAAGGTGCAAAGGTACTCAAATATCCCTCCTCTGAATCAAGTGAGGATGAATCTAATCAAAAGCTCAAGCCTAACTATTCTAAACTTGCTAAGATTTTTGTGACACAACAGAAGGCTTTTGAAAAGGTTCAAAATATGCTAGACAAAAGCGATGATATGTTGGGTGAAGAAATGGATCACACCAAAACTTTAACTAAAAATCTTCAGAGACTTCAGACTAAGTTTGATAATCTTTAGAGTCATCATAACACTCTCTTATCTGATCATGAGAAGCTTTCTTATGAATTTCTTCAAAGAAAGCAAGATCTTGAGCACCTAAGGGTGAGTTATGAAGATCTTCAGAAGGAACGCGATTCATTGCTTGCTCAACAAATCAGTTCCGCTCAGGTTGAATTCATTCCACCATGTTTGAAATGCATTGAACGTGAATCTCTTCACCTGAAAGTTTAAATGCTTCTATTGCTGCAAATTCTTCAACTGTCTTGGCTATCACAAATTCCTCATCTGAGGATGCTGCTAGTATCGCTGACCATGCAGGGCTCAAGGAATTGTATGTGACAGGCATGTAAAAAAGCCTCAAAGGGCATCAAGCACTTTGTGATGTGCTTAAAAAGCAGATCGTCAACAGGAACCCTAGGAAAGATGGTATTGCCTTTGAAAGGAAACTAAATGCTGATGAGACCTACTGGAAACCTGAGCAGTATCCCAAAACCTCGTGGGTTGCTGCAAAGGGACCTTCAGTGGATCCATCTACTCTATCTGGCTTTATGTGTGAATCTTCATATTCTTCTGATGAGTCATTTGACTCCAACTATAAACTGTTCAAAAATCAGAATGATGAAGCATTTGCTAGATATGTTGGCACTAACTACAGGAACGGTCCCCCTATGAAGAAAATCTGGGTTCCCAAAAGGTGCCTTGAAAGTCTTCAGGCGAATGTCATCATGACTCCAGCTGTGAAGAAAAGGAACCCCAGATCAAATTCTTCATATGGACCAAAGTCTTCATACGGATCCAAGTCCTCATATGGACCAAATTCCTCACGTGGATCAAAGTCCTCATATGAACATCATTGTGTTAACAATTCTATTTCGCAGGGAAGATCTAAGGGCTATGAATATGTGCATTATTCTTCAAATCATTATGTTCACAAGTCCTCGAAGAATTTATTTGCTTATTCATATGCTTACTCTAACCCCTCTTATGTGAAACAAAGTGGATTGGCTTCAATGCCACCTTTCTCTTATGGAGCTCGCAGAATGATGAACTCTTTGCCACCCCTCCAGATGTGGGTGGTGAAGAAAAAGAACTAATCTCTTATGCAGGGTTAGGTCTCCAGACGAATCTAAACGACGGAAGAATTTGCTGGAGACCTGAAAATGCTTGAAAGGACGCAAGCTAACCATGAAGAAATGAACTCTCATTTCTCACGTCCTTATGATGCTATATCAATTTTATTGCTTGATGAAATTGAGTTGATGTATTTGATGTCATATACTTCACTGCTGAAGTATATGAATTCGTAAGATGCACTAATTCATCTGCAAGATGATCAACCCAAAGCCACTGAGTTGGTCCTTGACAGTGGATGTACAAATCGCATGACTGGTGACAGGAACTATTGATGGACACTGGTTTATCTCCATCACATCTGAAGCATATCACCTACGCTGACAAAGGGAAAAGCAAGTTATTGGGTCCAGGTAAGGTTGCTATCTCAACGGATCGACACATGGACAAAGTCATGCTTGTTGAGTCCTTAGGGTTCAACCTCATGTCTGTCTCAATGCTTTGTTATCTTGGTATGGTTGTTGTCTTTGGCAAGTATCGTTGTGTTGTGATCATGGAAGCTAACAATTCCAAAGTCTTCGAAGGCTTTAGGAGAGGAGATCTGTATATTGTTGATTTCTCTACAGGACCACAACCTGCTACATGTCTACTTGCAAAAGATTCAGAAGGATGGCTATGGCATCAATGACTTGGTCATGCTGGCATGAGGAACTTGCACACTCTAGCGAAGAAGAAGCATGTCATTGGCATCGAGGGTGTCAAATTCCTCAAGGATCATCTGTGTGGAGCTTGTGAAGCTGGAAAGATGACCAAGGCCAAGCATCCCTCAAAGACCATCATGACTACCACTCGTCCATTTGAATTGCTTCACATGGATCTCTTTGGCCCTACTCATTATGCCATATTTACCAATGCTGCATCTTTATATGGCTTTGTCATTGTTGATGACTATTCTTGTTACACATGGGTGCATATCATCACTTACAAAACTGAAGTGTAGGAAGTCTTCAAACGATTTTCCTCGAGGGCTTCAACAGACATAGGTGTGAAGATCAAGCACAACGGAAGTGACAATGGAACCGAGTTCAAGAATACTGGTCTTGATGACTATCTTGATGAACTTGGTATTACTCACGAGCTATCTTCTCCTTATACTCCTCAGCAGAATGGCGTCGTGGAGCGCAAGAACATTACTCTTGTTGAGATGGCTCGCACTATGCTTGATGAACACAAGACGCCTCCTCGCTTCTGGCCTGAGGCAATTGATACTTGTAGCGACCCGACCTTAGATGGTCAAGTCTCTGTGCTTCAGTGTCATCCCTGGATCGGTAATGCTGACACACACAATACTCGAAGGATTTATAATAGAGTAGCAATCACACACTTATTACATCGAATGTCTCCAAAGAGAACTTATTACAATAGTACGACTTAAGGCCATCTAATGCGATAACAGCGGAAGGCTTGGAAGATAAGGTGAGTCCATCAACTCCAATAGCATAGCTGAGCTGCACGGCAACGACCTAACGAACCTTACTCCTCGTCGGAAAAGTCTGCAACATAATACGTCGCAGCCTGAAAACGGGTCAGCACATGGAATATGCTGGCAATATAACACAGTAGAGCAGAAACAGAATAATGGTATCACTACATGCATATATGGCTGGTGGAAAGCTGTATGGTTATAGTTTTTGCGAAAAGCCAATTTTTCCCTACAACAAAGGAATAGATTTCAGTTTAACTATCATGGTGGTTGAAACATCATTGAGAAGGTAACCCCAACTCAATCCCAATTAAAGTGATTAACAACCCAACAGTATTAATTAAACATGGTGAGATACATGTGATAACCCAAGTACTAGATACTCAAGAATTGTCCATAACCGGGGACACGGCTAACCATGATTAGATTGTACACTCTGCAGAGGTTTGCGCACTTTTCCCCACAAGACTCGATCGCCTCCGTTGGATTTCTCGCACTACATGGTGTTTGAGAAACGGATGACCGAGACACAATCTTTCAGAAATGTTAACTCTCTACTCCAGGTAGACCATACCAAACCTACAAAACCCACTACCTGCTGATCTACCTCTTCAAGAGCTTCACGTAACTTACTCAACTATGCTAGAGCCATAATAGCTTGTGGCTACACACGGAAGTTTCTAGCATGAATCATCTCAGTTCCCTTTGAGCCTGGGTGGCGGTCCATAGGAAGATCACACGGGTACCCCGGGATTTCCAAAAAAATACATACAACACTGGGTTCCCCAGGTGCCTCAATCCACCCAGTTGTTTGATTAAGTTGCCACCTTAAGTTGAACCATTAATTAACAATCTCACATCTGACATGAATTTCACTCAAACCCAAACCACGTCTACGAGCATAGCCTAGCAATATAAGCAATACGTAGAAGTAACTCCCAAGGGTTTGAATATAACAGGGCAATAGGTTCTACCTCAACAACTACTTCCCAACCCACAAGTTAATGACATCCTAATCATGCAATGTTTGAGGATTGGAACTAATGCATAAAACTGGGTAATAATGGGATATGATCAAAGTGTTACTTGCCTTGCCGACGATCCGCGAATCCTAGAGACTCGTAGTAACACGCTTCGCACTCTGGGAATTCTATCGCAAGCAATCAATAACATACATAAGTAACAAGCAACGATGCACAAACAAAACTCAAATAAGGGAGGTTGACCAGAAATTTCAACTTAAGAACTCCGGTACGCAAAAAGAATCAAATCAAACGGAGCAACGAAAGTCAAACGGCGAAAGAAAGAAGTTTCATTTACTAATCTGAAACTAGGTCAAATTTTACAGTAGCAAAAACTTGTTTGAGTTGATTAACCAGAAAGAGGGTTTCGAGACGAAACTCCAGGCACTTGAATCGCCTGATTCCGATAAACGAGCGAAAAGATAAACAGAATCTAAGATCGGATCAGAAATCATGATCAAAGAAAATCGCGGAATAAATCCGATAAAAGAAAACTCACGAACAGACTAACGAACGAGCGTTCGTTAGTTGTAACTAACGGGCGAGGAACCGTTCGTTAAAACGATCGTTCGGACGAAAAAACGGATCTAGGGTTTCTAAAAAAACCGAACAGTCTTTTAAAAAAAACCGGCGGCGGGGCGCGGCGGCTACCTCCGGCGAGAGGTCCGGCGAGGCGAGGCAGCGGCGGGCGGTGGCGCGAGCTGCGGCGGTGGCGACGGCAAGCGGCGGCGGCGGCTTGGCGCGGCGCGGGCGACGGCGGCGGTGGTGTGGTGTTGGGGGCGGGGTGGCGGCGTATATAAAGGGGGGGTGGGGCAGCGACTTGGAGGAGGGGGCAAGGCGCGGCGAAGGCGGTCCGAGTGGCGGCGGCGGCGGCGCGCAGGCGCGCAGGAGGCGACGGCGGCGGCCTGGCGCGGCTGGGCCTTAGGCCCAGTCGGCGCGGGGACCCTCTTTTTTTTTTTAAACTTCGCCGACCAAAATAAAATCCTAGAAAAAAAATAAAAACCTAAAAATGCCAAAACAAATTTTCACCGTCTAAATAAAATATTTAGGACGAGTTGAACATTTTCTTGGCCCTAAAATGAAATTTTGAAAACGTGCAATTTTTCTAATGCAAATAAAATCCGAATAAAACCAAATAAAATCCAATAAATGATTTTAATATTTTTCCTCCAATATGTCAATTATTTTGGAGAAGTCATATTATCTCCACTCATTTGACTTAATATGAAATATTTATCGGAGAGAAAAATCATTAAAATCAAAATCCTCATTTCATTATTTGATAAAAATCAAATATGAAAACCGGAAAATCCCCAACTCTCTCCGTGGGTCCTTGAGTTGCTTAGGATTTCGAGGATTGCGGAACGGAAATGCAATAAATCATGATATGCATGGATGATCTATGTATAACATTCCAAATTGAAAATTTGGGATGTTACAAACCTACCCCCTTAAGATGAATCTTGCCCTCGAGATTCGGGTTGGCTAGAAAATAGGTATGGGTGGTCCTTGCGGAGATCATCCTCTCGTTCCCAAGTGGCTTCATCCTCGGTATGGTGGCTCCACTGAACTTTGCAAAACTTGATAACCTTAATGTGGGTGACTCTGCTGGCAAACTCAAGAATCTTAACTGGCTTCTCCTCGTAAGTCAAATCACTGTCCAACTGAATCGCCTCCAAGGGTACTATATCTCTTAATGGTATATCCGCCATCTCAGCATGACACTTCTTCATCTGTGAAACGTGGAACACATCGTGGACTCCTGACAATCCCTCAGGTAACTCCAACTTGTAGGCAACTTCTTCCATCCGTTCCGAAATGCGATATGGTCCTACAAATCTCGGGGCTAACTTTCCTTTGACTCCAAAACGTTTCACTCCTCGCAAGGGCGATACTCGCAGATATGCTCTATCTCCAATTTCATATGTTACCTCCTTGCGTTTTGAGTATGCATAACTCTTCTGCCTGGACTGAGCAATCTTCAGTCGGTCTCGGATCAATTTTACCTTCTCCTCAGATTCTTTAATCAAGTCTGGTCCAAACAACTATCGGTCTCCTACCTCATCCCACATCAACGGTGTTCTGCACCTGCGTCCATACAGGGCTTCAAACGGTGCCATCTTCAAACTGGCTTGGTAGCTATTGTTGTATGAGAACTCTGCATACGGCAAATTGTCATCCCAACTAGATCCATAATCTAGCGCACAGGCTCTCAACATGTCCTCCAAAATTTGATTGACTCTCTCAGTCTGTTCATCTGTCTGCTGGTGAAACGCTGTACTGAACTCCAATCTCGTTCCCATAGTCTGGTGTAACTGATGCCAAAACTTTGAAGTAAACTGTCTTCCTCGATCCGATACGATGGTCCTCGGAACTCCATGCAGACATACGATCCTGGACATATAGATCTTGGCCAACTTTGCACTTGTATAGGTGGTTTTCACTGGGATGAAGTGAGCTACTTTGGTCAAACAATCAACTACTACCCATATGGAATCATATCCTGCTTTAGTCTTGGGTAATCCGGTGATAAAGTCCATTCCAAGTTTTATCCCACTTCCATTCGGGTATCGGCATAGGCTGTAACAGTCCTGCTGGCTTTTGATGTTCTGCCTTAACTCTCTGACATACATCACATACGACTACATACTCGGCAATATCCTTCTTCATACCAGTCCACCAGAAACGTTCCTTCAAATCCAAATACATCTTGGTGTTTCCGGGGTGTATCGAGTATGGTGAGTCATGGGCCTCTTGAAGTATTAACTTCCTGATCTCCTGGTTGTTGGGAACATAAACTTGGTCCTCAAACCTTTGGCCTTTCCTTTGCCCATCTTCTCCTTTATCTCGGCAATCTCTTTATCATCTTTCTTAGCTTCCCGAATCTTGTCCAGCAATGTCGACTGAACCTCCATTGTGGCAATGAACCTTCTAGGTACAATCTCTAATCGAAGTTCCATGATGTCCTTTGCTAATTCCTTCGGCAGTCCTTTACTTTCAAGGATATTAGCATAACTCTTCCGACTCAATGCGTCTGCTACGACATTGGCCTTTCCTGGATGATAGTGTAGCTTCATGTCATAATCCTTTATAAGCTCCAACCATCTCCTCTACCTAAGGTTTAGCTCCTTCTGGGTAAAGATGTACTTCAAACTCTTGTGATCCGTGTACACATCACAACGGTTTCCAATAAGGTAATGTCTCCAAGTCTTCAACGCATGCACTACGGCTGCTAGCTCCAAATCATGTTTAGCATAATTCAATTCATGAGGTTTTAGTTGTCGTAAGGCATACGGAACAACTCTTCCGTCCTGCATAAGAACACATCCAAGTCCTAAGCGAGAGGCATCGCAATACACTTGGAACTCCTTATGTATATCTGGCAGTACTAGCACTGGGGCTGTAGTCAAATGTTTCTTCAACTCTTGGAAACTTGCTTCACAATCTTCTGTCCATTTAAACTTGGTAGCCTTCTTCAACAGTTCAGTCATTGGATTTGCAATCTTGGAAAAATTCTCAATGAATCTCCGGTAGTATCCTGCGAGTCCAAGAAAACTACGGATCTCGCTAACTGAGGTGGGTGCCAACCATTCAGTGACTGACTGAACCTTGCTGGGGTCTACTGCTATACCTTCTCCTGATATGACATGTCCAAGGAATCCGACTTCCTTCAGCCAAAACTCGCATTTGCTAAACTTAGCATACAACTGGTGTTCCCTGAGCTTCTCGAGAACTAAACGCAAATGCTCTTTGTTCTCCTCCTCGTTCTTCGAGTATACCATGATATCGTCAATAAACACCACAACAAACTTGTCCAAATACTCCATGAACACCTTGTTCATCATGCTCATGAAATAGGTAGGGGCGTTAGTCAGTCCAAATGACATGACCGTGTACTCGTATAATCCATATTGCGTTGTGAACACCGTCTTTGGTATGTCCTTCTCTCGTATCTTCAACTAATGATACCCTGATTGTAAATCGATCTTTGAGAACACTTTAGCTCCTTGCAACTGATCAAACAGATCGTTGATCATCGGTAGTGGGTACTTGTTCTTTATTGTCACTTCATTCAAGGCTCGATAATCAACAACCATCCTTAGGGATTTATCCTTCTTCTCAACCAAAAGTACTGGGGCTCCCCAAGGTGATGAACTTCTTCGGATGTATCCTTTCTCCAATAACTCCTTGATCTATTTCTTAATTTCTTCCAGATCATTTGCGGGCATCCGATAGGGTCTCTTGGATATTGGTCCTGTACCTGGCAACAGCTCTATCAAAAACTCAATGTCTCTGTCTGGTGGCATGCCTGGTAACTCCTCTGGGAAAACATCCGGGTAATCCTTTACTACCGGCACTTCCTCCTGAACAACTCCCGTAAGGGCATTCACTTGGCTCCTTTTAGGCACATGCCTAGACACATACTTAATCCTTTTTCCCTCCGGGGTGGTGAGATAAATCGACTTACTCGCACAGTCAATGCTTCCTCCATACTTTGACATCCAGTCCATACCCAATATCACATCCAATCCTTGCGACTCCAAGATAATTAGGTCGGACGGGAACACATGTGTGCCAATGGTTAAGGGTATCTGGTCACACCATCGGCTAGCCTTATATTCTGCTCCGGGTGAACTCACTAAAAGAGGGGTCCTAAGGGTTTGGGTTGGTAGTTTAAACTTATCCACGAATCCCCTTGATATGTATGAATGCGATGCACCAGTATCGAAAAGAACTAGAGCGGTAAATGACTTAACCAAAAACTTACCTATTACCGCGTCCGGCTGCTCTTCAAACTCCTCCACGTTAACGTGGTTCACTTGTCCTTTGTTGAATGGATTGGGCTTCTTCCCAGCGCTTCCATTTCTGTTTCCATTCCTTCCTTCAGGGCAATCATTGGCATAGTGCCCTGTCTTCCCGCACTTAAAACAGGTAACCTAACTTAAGTCTCTTTTGGCGGGAGTGGACGGGTTGGAGCAGTTCTGATTGTTGTTAGCTCCGTTCCCATTCCCATTCTTAGCACCACTGTGGTTATGTGATCCTCCTCCAGTGTGGTTGTGACCTCCATGGTTGTGAACAAGTCCTCCCGAGTTCGGGGTTAGGCGAGGCTTCTGCTGAGCTCCTGGGTTATACTTCCCTTGTCCATACTTTCTCTTGCGGCTCTCAATCTGCTGTTGTTTCCCTTCAATCATAAGAGCCTTATCTACCAACTCCTGGTAGTTGTTGAAGGTTGCTACCATCAACTGCATGCTCATCTCATCATTCAGTCCTTCCATAAACTTCTCCTGCTTCGTGGCATCTGTGGCCACATCATCAGGGGCATAGCGTGATAACTTGCTAAACTCATCCACGTACTGAGCCACAGTACGGTTCCCCTGGCGTAGGTTGCGGAACTCCCGCTTCTTCATCTGCATAGCTCCAGTTGAGACATGGGCGGTGTGGAAAGCTTGCTGAAACTGGTCCCAAGTGACGTTGGCTACAGGAAAAGTGGCTGTGTAATTCTCCCACCATGAGGCTGCTGGTCCATCCAATTGATGTGCGTCAAAGCGCACCCTCTCAGCATCTGTGCAACCTGCGGTGGTCAACTCCCTTTCAATACAGCGTAGCCAATCATCAGCAACTATAGGCTCGGTGCTACTGGAAAATACCGGCGGTTGTAACCTTAGAAAATGGGCTAGGTTGTCCACTGGCGGTGGGTTGTTGTTGTTGTTGCCCTGGTTCTGAACTAGCAATTTCATCAAGGCATTCTGCTGCTGGATCAACTGGGTGAGCTCCGACGGGAAGGCAAAACCGGTGTCACGTCTCGGAGGCATCTGATGGGTTTAGATGGAAGAGATTTAGAATAGAAAAGGGGTCTAATGGGAAAGCACTACCCATATGCACATGACACAAACACAATCATTTCACTCAATCAATCAAGCAAGGGCATACAAACGATCTAGAACTATCGCAAAAGTGCTCACTACTACTATATACATGGGGGAAATACTACTAATAGTTGGTGGTCATCTAGAAATTTTGATCGGTGGAAGACTCCATGATGTCTGCTCCAGCTTCGTCTTCAAAGTCATCATCACTAGGATCGGAATCGGTGTCGTCGATGATGATGTAGTCCTCGGGGCGTATTTCCTTGGGTTCTTCTTCTTCTTCTATTGGTGCTGGTCCTCCCATGAATACTCCGATCTTCTTGACTAGGTCGTCATTCTTCTCCAGTAGGGTCTTGATTTCCTCCTCATTTCCATCGCGGGTAAACTTGAGTTCTTACTCCAGCTCGATGATCCTAGCCTTCGCCTTCTTCAGGTCCCTCATGTCAGCGCACATCTGGTTCTCCTGACGTCGAATGTGCTGGTTTAACTCCTGGATGAAAGCTGCAATGGATTTATCCTTCTTGGTGCTGATCACTTCCCATTGCTCGTCTCGGCGCCCACATATTTGGTCGATAGTGTCCTTAAGCTCCCTGTTGTAAACTTCTCCAATGCGTCCCATGGTGATGTGAGCTACCATACTCTTTCCTAAACTCCAGGTTGGTGCGTCGAAGGAAAATTCTATGGGTTTAGAGGTTGGCGAGAACGTCCTTCCTGGAACTTGTACTTGAATCATCCAGCGCTCTTCTTCTGGTAAAGTGGCGTTGTACGTCCCGGTGAAGCTTGGTATTCCAATTTTCAAGTACCTAGTGACTTCCTTCAAGTGGCGTCCAAAAGGTGTGTCTTCATCCGGTTGTGCAAACTTGTTCTTTCATCTCCGTCATCCTAATGAGTAGAAAATGGAGAGGAGTCAGAAATGAGAAGAGAAGTGTGACCTAGGGTTTATCTTAGTGGTCGTGTCCTACACTCAGCGTGTGCTCTGATACCATCTTGTAGCGACCCGACCTCAGATGGTCAAGTCTCTGTGCTTCAGTGTCATCCCTGGATCGGTAATGCTGACACACACAGTACTCGAAGGATTTATAACAGAGTAGCAATGTAACATCCCAAAATTCTAAATTTTGGAATGTTATAATAATTGAAAATAATTTTGATTGTTTGTTTGATTGTTGAGTGATTGATTGTGTGAAATTGAGTGGAATTTGAAACTTTTTGAAAGTTTAATGAGAGAGAATGAAATGACTTTCCCAGGCTTTCTTTTTGACTTTTGATCTCTGAGGATTCAAATTCTTTTCATCATCATAACACTAGAGTGAAGATGACATGACTTCTTCCATTTGAAATGAAAGGGTTTTTGAAAAAGAATATTTGAATTCCATCTGAAAGTATTTCAAATTCATAAACTTTATGCAACTCAATGATTTTCATGAGGGAAGATAAAATGACTTCTTCAAAGTATATGAAATATGAGTTGGAAGTATGAAGAAAGGTTTGAAGATGGTTTGATTTTTTTTAAATTCAAAACCATTTGGAGTTATTTGGTTTTATTTTGAATTATTTTCTCCAAAATTAAACTATATGGAAAATAGGGTAAAATGATTTCCTACATTATAAAATTAGATAAAATTTATTTTGAAATAATTTTGGTATCTTAATGTAATTTTATTTGAATTTTAATTGCATCAGTAGCACTTTTTGATTTATTAGAATTTATGTGAATTTTATTTCACCATGTAAAAATGTTCATGTTGTAGGATTTATTTTTCCGGTCATTTTGATATATTATATGCCTATATAAAAATATGTTTGTTTGTTATTTTATGAGTGTGGTTTCTGCGATGTTTAAAAAAAACAAAGCCGCCCGGCCAGGCCAGTGAGACCCAGCTACAGGTCGGCCCAGCCTAGCACTAGCCCTAGGGCTAGCGCACACGCGCAGGTATGGGAGGAACTCCCAAGAGCGCCGCCGCCACCTCTCTCGCTCGTCTCTCTCTCCCTCATTTTTTTCTTTTTTCTTCTCTCTTCACGTTGGGACCCACCTGGTCTTCTTCCTCCTCACGTAAAAAAAGGAACAGGAGATTGCCATGCCACTCGCGTCCGTAATCTCCGGAATCAATTCCTTGAGGCTGCCCCCTTGCCCAAGATCATGCCCTATAAATACCCCACAAACTCCTCGTCCGACCCCCAAAAAAATCCCACGCCGAGACCACCTCTACCTCACGTGTTCTTCATTTCTCGCCGGAGCCGAGACGGTTCATCGTAGATCCCGACGCTGGTGAGAAACCCCGACCTACGAAACTTTGTCTCTCCAACTCCCATCATGTAGGCGCACCTCTTTGACATCTTCTCAATCTCCAGGAAGCACCGGAGCCCCGCCATGGACCTCGCCCGACATTGCCGGAGCACGGAGTTCATCTCAACGTTCTGCTCACCTTGATCACCGTAGACGACCATCTACACCAAAAATCGATTGCCCTCGCCACACCGCATCTCCTGGACATCACCGCCTCCGCCTCCGGTCACCGGAGCCGTCGCCCCGCCGACCACCACTTCCCCGCCTACACGAGTTCCTCTGTGTAAGCATGAACCTCTTCCTCTGTTCATTGGTGTTTTTTTTCTTACATCGAACTGTTACGTTAGATTGGATCTGCTTAGCAGGTCGGTTTTATTTTTCATTAGATCGGTTTTAGTGCAGGGTTATTTTTTCGGTTTAGATCTAAACCGGCTCACCGGTTTTTGTAATTATACACTGTACGCGGTTTGAATAGTTAGCGCCTGAGCGCAGTATAACTTCAGATCGCACAACCCTTAGGCCCAAGAGCGCATGTTTTTGTTTTTTTAATGTAATTTCGTTTCTGTTTTTAAAACAGAATAGTTTCAATCTTGTAAAATCCGCAGTTAATTATCTACGAGGTATTTTTGAGTGATTCCAACTGCCTTGGATCACAAATTTTATGAAGTTTCTGTTAGTTCAATTGTATTTCATATTTGAGCAGTTTAAATTTGTGTTTGTATGAATTTTCTCAAATCACTAGATTTGAGCTATTTTGAGTTAGGAATATTATTTTTGACCGATTCTTTTTGCTACTGGTTACTTATTAGACTAGCTACGCGGTAGTGTTTAGTTTGCATGTTAGTGAGTTAGTTAGATTAGCCTTTTATTGTAAACAGTACTGTTTACTCTATTTTTAGTACTATTTGTAGTTTAATTATTATTAATTAGTTTTAATTAGTTTCTTTTGCTAGTTTTCGCCAGTGTGTCATATATTCTATTGTTTAACAGTAGGTGATTTCTAGGATTTATTAGACTTAGTATTCTTGAGGTTCTAGGTGTTGTTTGTTGTATGACTAGTTGCTAGCAATAGGAATAGTGTTAGAGGTTCTAGGTACTGTTAGAATTTTATTATAGGAAAAATACTTTATGTTACTTAGCGAATAATTATTTCTACCTTGTGTTAAGTATTTTTGTTTTAGGATTTTTACTTGTTGTTAGGTAAAGTTGTTGTGGTGTAGATTAGCCCTATAAGTTTATTTGAGTGATTTGGAGTTTTATTTGGTTTTTACCTTCGATCCTATTTCAATTTCGTTGTTATTTTGATTGTTATGATTGAGTGCTAGAATGATTGCTTATGTGAATACTATGCTTGCTTGTATAGATTTCATCGGAGAGTGACGACTAGTTTATCAAGTTTTTAAGAGCGATAATATCTTCACCAACTGGCCAGGCAAGTTCACTTTGACCATGTCTATGTTTATTTGCATGTAGTAGCGCCCTTTCAACAATCCCTACAATAGTGCTATTGAATCTTGTAGTTGAGTAGAATGCATGAGGTAGAAACCCATCTCCTTGTTACCAAACCCGGGACGTTACCTAGTTTTAATGCTACGCTATAGTAGACGGGGCTTGGTATGAGTGCATGAGAGTGGTGTGAAGAAGGAGGACGCTACGTCAATGGAGAAAACTTCATGATGGCACCGGCAAGGACTGCATCTTCAGGACTCCTCAAGATTTCGAGACTCGAGACAAGAATTCAATGCACACTACTGGGTGAAGGACAGTTGACGGGCACCCTGGAGAAACCAGTGGTTGGCCGGGATGCATGGAGAAGCGCCGTGACATCTTGCGGAAAGCTTCACCCAGGATCAAAGAGACGGAAGAATATTTCATGCCCTGAAGCTTACCTGTGCAACCACAAGTCACTATGGGCTCTGGCTTGGTTGACCTTAGTGGTGACTCTGGCTGGGACGGTGCTAGCAGATGTAGAACTACGGTAGGATTGGATGAGCACCGGATAGTGGTCAGAGGAACTCTTCGGAAGACCATGTTTCGGTCATCTTGTTCTCAAACACCTTGAAGTGCGAGAACGCAAAAGAGGGATCGAATCTTGCGGGTAAAGTGTACAAACCTCTGCAGAGGGTTAAAACCTAATCGATTAGCCGTGTCCCCGGTTACAGACAATTTGAGCCTCTGGACTTGGATCTATCTCGGAACTCTCAACACCGGACTGATAATTTAATTGTGGGCAACTTATGATGATTCGGGTATGAGACATCGGTTGGCGGAACCATGTCATGACAGAAAACTCCGTAGTACAGACTCCTGATATTCCTTTGTTGTAGGGAAAATAAAACCAGCTTTTACGCAAAAACATCAGACACAGAGCCACAAAGCGATATTGCATATAGAATAGTTTTATCATCTGCTTTTCTCATATTGTGATCTTGCCGGTACATTCAATGTACTGACCTACACGGCTGCAACGTCTCATGTTGCAGGTATGTTCCTTCCAACGAGTAAGAGTACGGTACAGGGTTATGGTCTACACTCAACCTGCCGATGGCGTTGATGGGACTCCACACCCGATTGTTTGTTTCCGCTGTAATTTATGAGGTATATATAAGTTTTACGTTATTTATACATGTGATTGCACTTTGATATATACATTGATGTACTGTGTGTGCCAGCATACCGATCCAGGGATGGCACAGATACACAGAGGCTTGACCGTCTGAGGTCGGGTCGCTACAAGCAATCACACACTTATTACATCGAATGTCTCCAAAGAGAACTTATTACAATAGTACGGCTTAAGGCCATCTAATGCGATAACAGCGGAAGGCTTGGAAGATAAGGTGAGTCCATCAACTCCAACGGCATAGCTGAGCTGCATGGCAACGACCTAATGAACCTTACTCCTCGTCGGAAAAGTCTGCAATATAATACGTTGCAGCCCGAAAACGGGTCAGCACATGGAATATGCTGGCAATATAACACAGTAGAGCAGAAACAGAATAATGCTATCACTACATGCATATATGGCTGGTGGAAAGCTGTATGGTTATAGTTTTTGCAAAAAGCCAATTTTTCCCTACAACAAAGGAATAAATTTCAATTTAACTATCATGGTGGTTGAAACATCATTGAGAAGGTAACCCCAACTCAATCCCAATTAAAGTGATTAACAACCCAACAGTATTAATTAAACATGGTGAGATACATGTCATAACCCAAGTACTAGATACTCAAGAGTTGTCCATAATCGGGGACACGGCTAACCACGATTAGATTGTACACTCTGCAGAGGTTTGCACACTTTTCCCCACAAGACTCGATCGCCTCCGTTGGATTTCTTGCACTACATGGTGTTTGAGAAACGGATGACCGAGACACAGTCTTTCAGAAACGTTAACTCTCTACTCCGGGTAGACCATACCAAACCTACAAAACCCACTACATGCTAATCTACCTCTTCAAGAGCTTCACGTAACTTACTCAACTATGCTAGAGCCCATAATAGCTTGTGGCTGCACACGGAAGTTTTTAGCATGAATCATCTCATTTCCCTTTGAGCCTGGGTGGCGGTCCATAGGAAGATCACACGGGTACCCCGGGATTTCCAAAAAAAATACAGACAACACTGGGTTCCCCAGGTGCCTCAATCCACCCAGTTGTTTGATTAAGTTGCCACCTTAAGTTGAACCATTAATTAACAATCTCACATCTGACATGAATTTCACTCAAACCCAAACCACGTCTACGAGCATAGCATAGCAATATAAGCAATACGTAGAAGTAACTCCCAAGGGTTTGAATATAACAGGGCAATAGGTTCTACCTCAGCAACTACTTCCCAACCCACAAGTTAATGACATCCTAATCATGCAATGTTTGAGGATTGGAACTAATGCATAAAAATGGGTAATAATGGGATATGATCAAAGTGTTACTTGCCTTGCTGACGATCCGCGAATCCTAGAGACTCGTAGTAACACGCTTCGCACTCTGGGAATTATATCACAAGAAAATAATAACATACATAAGTAACAAGCAACGATGCACAAACAAAACTCAAATAAGAGAGGTTGACCAGAAAGTTCAACTTAAGAACTCCGGTACGCAAAAAGAATCAAATCAAACGGAGCAACGAAAGTCAAACGGCGAAAGAAAGAAGCTTCGTTTACTAATCTGAAACTAGGTCAAATTTTACAGTAGCAAAAACTTGTTTGAGTTGATTAACAGGAAAGAGGGTTTCGAGACAAAACTCCAGGCGCTTGAATCACCTGATTCCGATAAACGAGCGAAAAGATAAATAGAATCTAAGATCGGATCAGAAATCGCGATCAGAGAAAATCGCGGAATAAATCCGATAAAAGAAAACTCACGAACAGACTAACGAATGAGCGTTCGTTAGTTGTAACTAACGGGCGAGGAACCGTTCGTTAAAATGATCGTTCGGACGAACGTCCGCTATCTAGAAGAACTAAGAAAAAAACAGATCTAGGGTTTCTTAAAAAACCGAACGGTCTTTAAAAAAACCGGCGGCGGGGCACGGCGGCTACCTCCGGCGAGAGGTCCGGCGAGGCAAGGAAGCGGCGGGCGGCGGCTTGCGGGGCGGCGGCGCTCGGCGGCGGCGCGAGCTGCGGCGGTGGCGGCGGCAAGCGGCGGCGGCGGCGACGGCAAGCGGCGACGGCGGCTTGGTGTGGCGCGGGTGGCGGCGGTGGTGGTGTGGTGTTGGGGGCGGGGTGGCGGCGTATATAAAGGGGGGTGGGGCAGCGACTTGGAGGAGGGGGCAAGGCGTGGCGTAGGCGGAGTCCAACTCGGACTCCGGTCTGAGTGGCGGCGGCGGCCTGGCGCAGCTGGGCCTTAGGCCGAGTCGGCACGGGGACCCTCTTTTTTTTTTAAACTTCGCCGACCGAAATAAAATCCTAGAAAAAAATAAATAAAAACCTAAAAATGCCAAAACAAATTTTCACCGTCTAAATAAAATATTTAGGACGAGTTGAACATTTTCTTAGCCCTCAAATGAAATTTTGAAAATGTGCAATTTTTCTAATGCAAATAAAATCCGAATAAAACCAAATAAAATCCAATAAATGATTTTAATATTTTTCCTCCAATATGTCAATTATTTTGGAGAAGTCATATTATCTCCACTCATTTGATTTAATATGAAATATTTCTCGGAGAGAAAAATCATTAAAATCAAAATCCTCATTTCATTATTTGATAAAAATCAAATATGAAAACCGGAAAATCTCCAACTCTCTCCGTGGGTCCTTGAGTTGCTTAGGATTTCGAGGATTGCGGAACGGAAATGCAATAAATCATGATATGCATGGATGATCTATGTATAACATTCCAAATTGAAAATTTGGGATGTTACAATACTGCGTGCCACATCATCAACATGGTATATCTTCACAAATTCTTTAGAAAGATCTCATATCAACTCCTCACTGACAAGAAACCAAATTCTTCAGTAAGGATGTGGATGTGCTCTTGTGGTGACAGATAGCTTCTCCACCATCTCCATGCTAGCCAAGTTGTTGCAGCTCCCTCCATCTATGATGACATGAACAGAATGTTCCTTCACAACTCCCTTTGTATGGACCAAATTATGCCTCTGATTTTCCTCAGCTTGTGTGACCTGCACACTCAAAACACGTTGAGCAACTAAACATTCATACATGTCAGCATCTTCAGGAGCCATGTAGTGCGTCTCATGTTTAGAATCATCTCCACCGTGTTCTTCACGTGTAATAAGAGCCAAAGTCTCCTCCTCATAGTCACTAGCGGACTCATACCCACCATCCTCAATAGGAATCATCACACGCTTAGATTTGCATTCTCTTGCATAATGACCTCTTCCCTTACAACGACGACAAATAATATTGTCGGCATTCTGGGAACGGGGGTCCCCAGACTTGCCTGCCTGCGGCCTGCGGCGTGGCTCGAGTGGGGGCCCAGTGCGGTCCAGCTTCATCAGCTCAAGCTCAGGACCCTCGCAAGGGGCCAAGCCTTGCGGGGCGGACGACAGGAGGCTCCCTCAGGAGCAGCCTCATCAGGCAGGCTCGCGAGGAGGCGGAGAGATCAAGGCAGGGGTGCCTCGCGAGGAGCCCGTGACGCAAGCCATGACGATCGATATTAGGCGGGCGCCAGGCAGGCGCCGGCCTGCGCAGTGTCCTTGTTTCCCCTTCGGTGCAAAGGGAGCAAGCACAGGCCAAGGCATCGGGCAAAGGTTACCATTCCAGTGCAACGAGACCAAGACCAGCAGAGCGGCAGGACGGAGGTCATCGTGGAGCGCAAGACGGCGTCATCACCAGTGCTTTTGGCAGCCGAAGACCACCTTTGGTCAGGATAACTTGTACGAGATGTTCCCCTTCAAAATGGCCAATTGTTGGCGCCCTTCTCGCTCATTTTTTGGGAAGAGGACCAGGGCCTCTATAAATAGGACTAGCCCCCAAGAGGAGAAGAGAGAGAGGTCCAGAGAGAAAGAAAGAGAGAAGAGAAAGAGAGAGAGAGAGATCCGGACCAAGTAGAACATACTGCACCAGCTCAAGAACACCTCTCGCGAGGCCGTTCTTCCCCCTGTATTGTTCATCATCAGCCCCTGAGGCAATCCACCACACCACACACTGGAGTAGGGTATTACACCACATCGGTGGCCCGAACCAGTATAAACCTCGTGTCCCTTGTGTGTTCTTCTTTCTAGCCTAGATTTCTTGCGAGCCATAGAAGCGCGAGTCGGTAGGGGAAAGATCTCCGTGCGCACCCTAGAGTTCGAACCTTAAGGGTCTGCCGGAACCCGAAATCCGACATTTGGCGCGCCAGGTAGGGGTGCGCCGGAATCTTTCTTCCGCTGTTTGCGTGTGATCTTCCGTCGTGTCCATGGCTGACGCTCGTCGGGCTCGCGCCGAGCGCTGGGCTGCTCTAGCCACCCGCATCGCCTAGACGGCGCCTGTCGGCGGATGCCCTCGTCGTTCCCCGTCGCCTGCCGCCAACGCCGCCACTAGCCCGGCGGGGGACGAGCAGCAGGCCTCGTCCCAGCATCCTTCGGTGCGGCGAGAGGGCCGCACCGCAACACCGTCACTGACTCCAGCCGGTTCGTCGTCCCACGCCCGTCGCGCCCCCATGGACGCGCATGCCACGCTGCTCCTGGCAAGAGAGCTCCTGCACTACCGCCCCGTCGATGACCTCTACGAGGACTGGCTCGCCCGCATCACCGAGCTTGTCAACGCCGCAGGGGGCTCTCCTTTGCCGTCCCTCTCGCTGCCTCGCCCTCCATTCCGCGCAGGGGGCGTGGATCAGGAGGCGCCTCCGCCACCTCCTCCCCAAGAAGGCGCCCTGGCTCCAAGGCACACAGCCCCAGGGAGAGACCCTCCATGTCCGGCGCCTGCGCGGCAAGAAGGGAGCTGCCAAGAGATCCCTCGTCCCGAAGAAGGTGCTCGCACGCTCCCAGCACCGGTGCGTCAAGATCGCGTCCCTGCGCCTCCACGCCGAGACCCCGCGCTGCTCCAAGCGGCGGCATGTGGTAATCACCAGGAGCAGGCCCAACACCAGCAAAGGGCGCCGGTGGCCACAGCAGGCTGCCGCACCTTCACCCCCGAGCTACGCGGCGTCACATGGCCAGGCAAGTTCAAGCCTGATCTGCCCCCTCGCTACGATGGCACGGCGGACCCCGCGGAGTTCTTGCAGCTCTACGAGCTGGGC
This sequence comes from Triticum urartu, assembly GCF_056163025.1. Lineage (NCBI taxonomy): Eukaryota > Viridiplantae > Streptophyta > Magnoliopsida > Poales > Poaceae > Triticum > Triticum urartu. The sequence goes on along the minus strand of NC_141873.1, from coordinate 93,440,802 downwards.
ATCGAAGCCGCCAACGGAGACGAAAAGGTCATGGCGAACTGGTTTCCCATGGCGCTCAAGGACGGCGCCCGTACCTGGCTCCTGAACCTGGCTCCCAGCACGATCTCCTCCTGGGACGAGATGCGCACTCGCTTCATCGCCAACTTCCAGGGCACTCGCGACCGGCCCCCGGCCATAAGCGACCTGCGCCGCATCAAGCAACAGCCAGGGGAAACCCTGCAGAAATACATCCAGCGCTTCAACAACGCTCGCCTCAAGATCCCCAGGGTGACTGAGGAAGCCATTATCTCAGCCTTCTCCGACGGCGTGTGCGACATCAAGATGAAGGAGGAGCTGGCAATCCATGAAGACCTATGCACATCACTGGAGCTGTTCAACTTGGCGACCAAGTGCGCCAGGGCTGAGGAAGGACGCCTCTCCCTCCTCGAGCTCTCGGCTGCCGACCCAGAAGAGAAAAAGCCCAAGGCCAAGGATGTGAAGCGTAAGGGAGTTGCCGTGCTCGGAGCGGAACCAGACACCAAGCGAGGCAGGGATCAGCCAGAGTCATCCAAGGGTAGCCGATACTGCATGTACCACGACCTCCACACCCACAACACCAACGAATGCCAAGAGCTCAGGGCTGTGCGAGATGGGCGTATTGGCCGATGCCCCGAGCGCAACGACAGGGGCTATGGCCGAGGAGGAGGAAGAGGTGGAGGACGATGGGAAGACCATGGCCCTCGCCAAGGGTGGCGTGACCGACCTCGCGAGGATCGCTGGCAGGACCGGCCTCGCGAGGGAGGCTGGAGGGATTAGCCTCGTGAGGATCGCCCGCACGGCAACGCAGGCCTCCCTCCTCTACCGCCACCACCAAGAAGGAACGAAGACCAACATCAAGACGAGGGGGCTGGGGGCTTCCAGGAGCCGCGCGCAATCGCTTGCATCTTGGGTGGCGCCCAGGCCCCAGCATCACAGCGCATCTTCAAGCAGTTTACTCGCGAGGTGAATGTAGTCCTCCCCAAGCTTGAGGCCACGCGCCCTCTCAGATGGTCTGCGTGCGCCATCACGTTCAGCTCAGCGGATCAACTCAAGTGCGCGATAACGGCCAGAGTTCTCCCGATGCTTTGCTCCCCAGTCATCAGCAATGTGCAGGTCACCAGGACCCTCATGGATGGTGGAGCAGGACTCAACATCCTGTCCGTCGAGACGTTCGACAATCTCCAAGTGCCGTATGATCAGCTCCAGCCGACCAGGCCTTTCTCAGGAGTCACTGATGGTTCCACCGTTCCGATAGGGCAAGTTCGCCTGCCAGTCACCTTCGGGCAGCGCAACAACTACCGCACCGAGCTCATTGACTTCGACGTCGCCCACATTCTCCTGCCATACAACGCCATCCTCGGGTACCCATCCCTAGCCAAGTTCATGGCAGTGACTCACCATGGCTACAATGTCCTCATGATGCCAGGAAGCGGTGGAGTCATCACCGTACCCTGTGAGGAAAGGGACGCGGTGTGTTCACTTGAGCGTGCGTTCCAAGCCGCAACAATCGAAGACCCAGATCACAGGAGCGGAAGACTTCCCGAGGCGACCCTTAAGAAGAAGAAGGCTTTGCCTGGCCCAAGCCATAAGGAGGCAGGCGCCTCCGGAGGCGTTGCGTCAGGATTCGCACCCGTTCAGGGAGCGCCTCCCTCTGTTGCATAGGAAAGCGCACCCGGCGCCCTCCTCAGGCAGGGCTCGGGGGCTCTTTCTTGGAGAGCCACCGACTTTGCCAAGGTCACAAGGGAGGCGCTCGGGCACCACTTGGAGGGGTGCTTCCAGGCACGTTTCCCTCAGGAAGGTACGAGCCAAGGAAGACCAAACCCTCAGGAGTTCATCGCAGGAAACACCCAGGAGCTACAAGAATCGAGAGTCATGCGCGGCAGCCGCCGCTTGCCCGCCGTGGCCCCACATCCAGGCGAGGATGGTGGGCTACACGTCTGCATCGACGTGCCAGGGCTCAACCGAGCCGCGTCTCAAGAGTGCCTCTGGCCTTCGCGCGTGGGGCGTTGTGAGGGTCCACCTCACAGCTACATTCGCATGCCTTTCGGCCTGCTGAACGCGGTCGCCGCTCATCAGCGCCTGCTGAGGAGCATTCTGGAAGCTCAGGAGGTCAGGCATTGTGTGGTCCTGGCGGAGGTGGAGATGGCCCTCGAAGACCTACCTGTGCCCTCGGAGCCTCCCGAGGCTCCTGGGCCTGGGGGCTCATGAGGGTCGACGTCTTCACCGTGCACCGCCCACTTTTGCGGCATCACTTCATCTTCAACGGCATCAGGTGACATCTTTCAAGTTCCATTTTTAGCTGGGAGAGCCCACAGGGCCGTGTCGTTCCCAGGTCGCGTGGGTCCGTCCCTGCGGCACATATCCGTTTTACTTACGCACTTTACCTACCTTGTTGGGGGCGCCCCTCGGGCTGCATCATCCCCAAGCTGCTTGGGCCTGGCCCAGCGGCGTTTGCTTTTCCCGCATCTACTTGAAATGAATTTGCTCCTCCGCGCTTAATCTGGTTCACATGATCGTCATCTACTGCTTATTGTGGACTTCTCCGCTCTCATGCGAAGCGCTTGCACGTTAAAAGGGGGGTACCTGAGCATCGTGACTCATGGGCTCCTACCGGCTCTCCAGCCCTCACCCCCTGGCCTTAACCCACGGCATCGCGACCTGTCATACCAGCGGCAGCTGAGCTCGCTCGAGGGCCGGGACCTGAGGACGTAGAGCATTTGCATTCTAACCACCCTGCAGGAACACACCATTAATAAAGGCCCAGAGCCAGGCGCAACCCGCCTCGAGGTAGGGCCTCGTGAGTCCCGCGCTGGCTCACGAGTGCCCAGATACACCTATCCTAGCCCTACCGTGCCAGCCACGTGTCAGGGCGGGGCTGTCCACGCCCCGGGGCTCCTCCCGGAGGGGAGCCCCCTCCCACGTACCAGTGGAAGCACCATGCTCCGCGCTGGCTGACGACACTGCCGAGGAGCGTCTATGCCCGTACACATACGGAAGCGCTATGCTCCACGCTGGTGATAAACAACTGAGGGCAGCCCACGGCCGTACCAACCTCAGGGAGCCCGGAGCTCAGTGTCTGGCACCATCGCAATGCCTCCCCTCGGGAGTGCCGCGCGAGGGGGCTGGACACGGGGGCTACGCCCGGGCCATGCCCGAGCGCACGCCACCCAGCCAGGTCCCTCGGACCTGGTCGTCGTGCGCCCCTCCCCGAGCGGAGCCAAGGTATGAAAACCCGTTTGAACGTCAAGGGGGACTCCTGAGCATCGCAACTCAGGAGCCTAACTTGCCACTTAGCCCCTCACTCCTTAGTCCCGTCCTGGTTTCCGGTCGGGGCTAACGGCGGTTGAGGTATGCGCGGGGCCGGGCCCTGCCGACGCAGAACGACCAATCCACTCCTTTGCTCCCCCTTCCTTACTTGTTGCTCGCGCGTCAAGGGGGACTCCTGAGCATCGCGACTCAGGAGCCTAACTTGCCACGTAGCCCCTCACTCCTTAGTCCCGTCCTGGTTTCCGGTCGGGGCTAACGGCGGTTGAGGTATGCGTGGGGCCGGGCCCTGCCGACGTAGAGCGCAAACAAATAGGAGGGAAAAATGCAAATTCCAGGGAATTTAAAGCAAATATTACAAGCCATAGATTTTTTTCACGGCGCCAAACACAAGTTTAAACGCCTCCGCGAGGCATGGTGCATGTTGTAGGGGTAAAAACAGGACAGAACCCGCGAAGGGAACACTCTCCAGTGGCGCCGCCGCCTATGGTGGAGTCACGCTGGGCGACTCCGCCTCCTAAGGCCGCGGAGCTGGCAGCACCGCGCCCGGGAAAGGTACTGAAGGCGCGGAACCTCCCCAGCAAAGCCTCAGCTCGGCCTTTCACGACCTTAGCGGCAGCGGCGGCAAGGTCGCCGCTCACAGGTTCCAGCAGGTTGTCGAAGTCGACGTTGGGGTCGCGCAGGTAGACGTGGCTGAGGACATGCATCAGCGCTGCAGAAGACAGGGCACGCGCCTCGGCCTCGGCCGTGGGGCCAAGGCCGTCTGCGACATCTTCAAGCGCACGAACCAGGAAGGGAAGCAGCTTAGCGGGGCCGTCCTCCGCACCAGCCAAGGACTCCTCCAAGCCGCCCTCGTAAAGCGTCTTCAGCGCGGCGTGAGCTTTCTTCTCCAGCTGCGCGAAGGCCACCCGGTCCTCGGCCAGCACCTTCGCCTTGGCCTCTAGCTTGGTCCTCTCCACCTTTAGCGACCTCTCCAGCGTCTCCAACCGGTCGCAGCGGTCATCAAGCTTGGCGCCCCGGTCCTTGATGGCAACCTCCCGAGCCTTCATCTCCTTCTCCTTCTCCTGGCGGCCGCGGACCTCCTTGGCGACCTTGTCGCGTAGGCCTTGCAGCTCAACCTCCAGCGCCTTGAAGCGGCCCTGGGCAGCTGCGGCGTCGCCCAGGGCAGCATCGCGAGCGGCCTTGGCATGGCTGGCGGCCTGTTCTCCCCATCGGAGGCCGACATGGCCTGGCTCAGCGCTGCTCGGGCGTAGGTGGCAGAACAGGCCCAGCCAGAAGCTAACTCCAGGCGCCCAGCCATTAGGCGAGGGTCCGCGCTCAGAAGATCCTCCCGCAGCTGGCTCAGTTCGTTGGCGACCCAGTCCAGGACGGCGGCAGAGGGATCAGAAGGGACGGGAACCAGTGTAGCGGGCGGAGAGGACGGCAGCGTGATCACAGCTTGGCAGGAAGGAACCCCCTGGGCCTTGGCTACCCCGGTTGCAGCATCGAGCGCAGCCCCCTCCAGGGTCAGCAGGGCCATTGGGGCTGACTCCTCGCCGAAGCATCCCATTTGGCCTCGCGAAGACGATCGGGCAGGGGAGGCGCGAGCCTCGCCGTCTCCTTCCCCAGCAGATGAAGGCGCCACCCCCGGCAGATGGACTCGCCCCAAGCAGGGCCACAGAAGCCCCTCTCAACCTCTTCGCTGTAGGTGCCGGTCTGGCAAAAGAATGCAGACGTCAAGCCTCGGTGGCAGAAACCAAGCGAAGCACGGGTCGAGCACTACTGGTCGTCGTTCGCGGATTCAAGCAGCTTCCGGCCAAACTTGAAGCCCGAGAGCCTGCAGCTGGGAGAACCGGCCCCGACCTGCCCTTCCTTCTGACCAAGGGAGAGTCCTCCCCTCCTCGCCTGGCGTTAGCCTTGGGAGGCCCGGAAGCAGAAGGCACGTCAGGAGGGTTGGAGCTGGCCTCAGACCGCCCGGGGACCAGAGCAGACCCTGGGAGAACCGGCCCCGATCTGCCCTTCCTTCTGACCAAGGGAGAGTCCTCCCCTCCTCGCTTGGCGCCAGCCTCGTCGTCGTCTGGCATGGAGCGGAGGGCCCGGGACCTTGCAAAGAGTATATTGGCAGCGGAAAGTAAAGCATGCAACTTGCAAGAATGTAAAGGGAAGGGTTTGGAGAATTCAAACGCTATTGGAGACACGGATGTTTTTCCCGTGGTTCGGATAGGTGGTGCTATCCTACATCCACGTTGATGGAGACTTCAACCCATGAAGGGTAACGGTTGCGTGAGTCCACACAGGGCTCCACCCAAGGGTAACGGTTGCGCGAGTCCACACAGGGCTCCACCCACGAAGGGTCCACGAAGAAGCAACCACCCACAAAGGGTCCATGAAGAAGCAACCTTGTCTATCCCACCATGGCCATCGCCCACACAGGACTTGCCTCACTAGCGGTAGATCTTCACGAAGTAGGCGATCTCCTTGCCCTTACAAACTCCTTGGTTCAACTCCACAATCTTGTAGGAGGCTCCCAAGTGACACCTAGCCAATCTAGGAGACACCACTCTCCAAGAAGTAACAAATGGTGTGTAGGTAATGAACTCCTTGCTCTTGTGCTTCAAATGATAGTCTCCCCAACACTCAACTCTCTCTCATAGGATTTGGATTTGGTTGAAAGAGGATTTGAGTGGAAAGCAACTTGGGAAGGCTAGAGATCAAGATTCATATGGTAGGAATGGAATGTCTTGGTCTCAACACATGAGTAGGTGGTTCTCTCTCAGAACATATGAGTTGGAATGGTGTGTGTGTTCTGATGGCTCTCTCTTCGAATGAGAAGAAGGTGGAGGGGTATATATAGCCTCCACACAAAATCCAACCGTTACACAGTTTTCCAATCTCGGTGGGACCGAATCAATAAGCTCGGTCGGACCGAAAATGTAAACCTAGTGACCGTTAGTGATTTTCGGTGGGACTGACGTGCAACTCGGTAGGACCGATATGGTTAGGGTTTGGGCATAACGTAATCTCGGTGAGACCGATTACACAAACTCGGTGAGACCGAATTTGGTAATTAGCTAACCAGAGAGTTGGTCAGGAAAACTCGGTGGGACCGATTTGCTCTTTCGGTGAGACCGAAAAGTTACAAAGGGGAAACACTGAGTTTACATTGCAATCTCGGTGGGACCGATTCGCTCTTTCGGTGGGACCGAAAAGTTACGAAAAGGAAACAGAGAGTTTGCGACCCCATCTCGGTGAGACCGAGATCCCTATCGGTAGGACCGAATTGCTAGGGTTTGGGAGTGGCTAATGACAAGTGAAACTCGGTGGCGCCGGATAGGAAGAATCGGTAGGACCGAGTTTGGCTTAGGGTTTAGGTCATATGTGGATATGGGAAAGTAGTTGAGGGTTTTGGAGCATATCACTAAGCACATGAAGCAAGAGGCTCATTAAGCAACACCTCATCCCTCCTTGATAGTATTGGCTTTTACTAAAGACTCAATGTGATCTTGGATCACTAAAATATAAAATGAAGAGTCTTGAGCTTTTGAGCTTGAGCCAATCCTTTGTCCTTAGCATTTTGAGGGTTCCACTTTCACATCCATGCCAATCATTGAGCTTTCCTGAAATAATCATCTTGGAATAGCATTAGCTCAATGAGCTATATGTTGTTATGAATTACCAAAACCACCTAGGGATAGTTGCACTTTCAATCTCCTCCTTTTTGGTAATTGATGACAACATATAGATCAAAGCTTCGACAAATGATAACAAGCAAGAAATATGTCGTCGCTTTGAGAAGTATGTGATAGGTAAGAGCTCCCCCTAAATTTGTGCATATTTAAAATTTGCTTTGGACTACAAATGCACAAAGAGTTAGAGTCATGGGTTACTCTTCCATGTCACATACATCTTGGTGGAGCGCTCAAAATGATAAGAATGAAATACATGCACTCATCACCAAGAAAAGTGAATGATCACACAAGATAGATAGGATAAAAGTATTAAGCAAGCATTAAGTGTAGCTTATGATCAAACACATGATCATCAATGTCTCACAAATAATGACGTAGTATCTCAGGCACTCAAAAGCAAACAAGTTCGAAAAACCACCAAATAAAGCAAGAGAGAAAAGCAACACTCTCTCTCTCGAAGCCTATGATCTATACATCTTCTCCCCTTTGGCAACAAGCTACCAAAAAGTTCCTAGAAAATGCATAGCACTAGATCGACGCTCAGGCTTGATCTTCAGGTGGTGGTGGAGTCCGGATCACTCCAAGGACGAAGGCTTCGGTAGATGCTGAAGTAGTCGCTGGAGTTGGAGCTGAAGTAGATGCTGGAGCTGGTGGAACTGAGGCTGTGGCTGGTGCTGAGGTGGTGGCTCTTGTGTCAGCAACTAGCACGGCAGATGACCTCGGGCCTCGTGGCACTCTGGCAAAGGCATGAGTGGTAGTCCTGCCTCTCCTCTCCTGCATGTCCTCCTGGAGCTGCTCCACTGCAGACTGAACTTCCGTTACCTTGACATCCAAGTCATAGAACTTCTGTTCCATGATTCTCTCTAGGCTCTGCTGATTTTGAGTGAGGGTGGCCAGACTTTGCTCAATCCTCAGCGTGGATGCAATCAAGTAACCAAGCTGCTCTTGTTTAGTCTTCAAGAAATACTCAGATGCCTCCTCTTGAGTAGGCATCTTGGCATCTTTCTCCTTCCTCGCCTTCTCCTTCTTCGCGTATGCTTGGGCAGATGATGGCTCGTTCTCAGTCATGACAACTTGATTGTCCTCGAAATCTGGACGGATGGGCAAGTGTTCCTTGTCCAATAGATATATGCCCATGCCCATCTTGGAGTTGATGAGCTCCTGAATTTGAGGGGCATATCCGCAGCTCCTCTTCTGATCTGCTGCAGTCCTCTTGATTTTTTCCACTATGAGGCTCATCACCTTGAACTTCTGAGGCACATCAAACACATGTAGCAAGTTGATAGCATGGCCTCTGATCATCTTGTGATCTCCAGACTTGGGCAGTAAGGTGTGCCTTAGTATCCAATTGATTGTAGGCAGTCCTGACAGAAGGTAATGCACAGACCCAAATTTGAAGGTGTCAAGAGCTTCATTGGGAATTTCCTTGTACATATTGGACATGGAGTTATGGTCCATCTTCTTCTTGGCATAGATATCCAAGTCATCATCTTGCTCCTCTGGGGCATTAATGATCTGTGCCCACTCAGCAACTGTGGATTGGTACCTTGTACCCTCAGACATCCATGTGATCCTCCCATCTGGATAAAAGTGTGCCGTGGAGTAGAATTGCATGATCAGTTCCTCGTTCCACTTTGTGAGCTTCTGCCCAACAAAGTCAGCTACTCCACAAGCATTAAAGCTGTCATATACTCCTGGGTAGTGTTCCTCCTTCTCCTTCATGTAGGTCCAGTCAACCCATCTCATGTCATAGACAATTGGCTTCTTATCTAGTAGCACTGTCTCATAAAAATCCTGCTGCTCCTTGGTGTGAAACCTGTAGTCCACGGCAGTCCTTCTTCTTGAAGCATATGGGTCTGCTTCTCTCCACTTCCTCAGTCCTGAATCTCTCCTGAGCTTCATATCCTCAGCCACAGGATGAGCATCGTTGTGGTCTGGGATCTTGGGCTTTAGCTTTCTCAGGACATTCTCTTCCTCTTCTTCAGCAACAGTCTCAGGCACTGGGGCCTTGTTCTTCTCAGCTGCAGGAATGTTCCTTGTATTTCTCTTAGGCTTTGGCTTTGGAGCTGACTTGGCCTTGGAAGCAGCTCCCCCTGATTTTATGGCATCTCCCATTAGCTTGGGTGCCTTGGGCGCTGGTGCAGCTACCTCTTCTTCCTATTCTTCTTCCATGATGGAAGCTTTGCCAAGAACTCTAGCCACAGTCTTCTTCACCCTTTCCTTTCTTTTCTTGCCCTCAGCTGCAACTGGCTCTTGGGGAGTGGGCTTCTCAGTTGAGGCTCTTGCCTTTGACATGGGCTGCCTGCCTGCTGGCCTTTTGATTTTCAGACCTGGCTTAGTGCCTTGAGCTGGCTCAACTCTCTTGGAAGTGGCCTCTTCCTCTGCCACATAGTCCTCATCTTCGGAATCTGAAGTCCTCTTCTTCCTTTGTCTCGTGGCAGCCTTTGGCAAATTGCTAGGAGTGCTCCTGCTGCCTTCATCAGATGAACTGGAGGGACTAGTGCCCTCACTCATCACCACTTGCTGCTCTGACATATTTTGGCTATCACTTTGATCAGACATGCTGCAAACTGACTGCTGACCCTGTGAATAGATTATAGATGAGATAGAAAAGATGAGCATCACAAAATGCAGAGATTTTTTGCAAAAGAATGATCCAAAAACTTAGTTTTAGTTTCCCACTGAAATCATCTCGGATCTACCGATTTTCAAACTCGGTGATACCGAAGCAGTTTTGGAACCTAAACTAGTGAACTCGGTAGGACCGAGTCACAGTTCGGTGGCACCGAGACTGCTAGGGTTTCACTGAGTTCAAAAATCGGTCACACCGATAATAATTCTCGGTCAGACCGAGTCTCACTTGTGCAATGGCAAGAGCCAAATCGGTGGGACCGAGTTTTTCAACTCGGTGGGTCCGAGATGGTTTCGACGGAAACCTAACCCTAAAGTTTTCGAATCAAACCTAATCTACGGGCGTTTTGACTGGATAGGAGTGTTTCAATCGTGGCAAGAATCATGAAGAACACAATGTGCTAGGAATTGGACGGGGAATAGCAATGTGATCAAGTCCATACCCTAGTTCGGCGGAGACTTGCTACGGCGGCAACGGCGGGGCAGAATTCTCGTTGACGGCGACGGAGACCAGCGACTGGAGGCTGCTGGCGGCGAGAAGACGATCCGGAGACCACGAGGGCAGAGCAGGCTATCGCGCGGGCGAAGGGGTTCGGAGAAATTTCCAAAATTTTGCCCGTGACTATATATAGCCCGACCCTGTCGGTGTGACCGAGTGGAACAACTCGGTGGCACCGAGATTCATAACTGCAAGCAGTTACTAAAACTCGGTGTGACCGAAAGGTTCAAATCAGTTGCACCGAGATCGAAAACCTAGATCAACTTAATGATCTCGGTAGGACCGAAGGTGGAGTATCGGTCAGACCGAGAATCATAAAGAGGTTTTGGAAGTTTAAGTCTATGACGAATCGGGGACTCCGAGCGCTCCTCACACAGAGTGGTTCGAATCTGACTTGATCAAATTTTGTGATGCAGCATGAATAGAGTTTGAGACGAGAAAAGCATAGATAGCTAGAGGAGGTTCTTAGGCATTCTTGTCCATCCACTTGGCAAAAGACGATAAAACCAAACAATCAAAACAACAAGTGGATGTCCTCGAATGAGTAAAATATGCAACCAGCATGCTCACACAATAAGATGGCAAATGAAATATGTGGCAAGGCATGCACAACCAATTCTAGCATCTATCAAGCAATTTGCGATGACTAGGTCATCTATATATGAGTATATTGACTTAGGAGTCAAGTGAGAACACTTGATCATAGGTCATACTCATCGTTTAAGCTCAAGTGGGGTTACCACTTTTACATAAAGCATTGTTTTGTTCACATCTTTAGAGTTGCTTTAGCTCAAGTCTTAGAGTAAAGCTCCCCCTAGATGTGATATCCCCCCTAAGAGGGATGAACTAACCTTGGGTTTTGTCGATGATGACTTCATGTAGATGTTGAAGATGTGGATGCTCAATGTTGATGTAGATCACTTGGAGCTATCCATTTGAGTGAATTGCACTTTCAATACCTACATGGGTTAGTCCCACAAGGAACAAGCAAGGATATCCATAGACATAGAGTGATGCACACAAAAGATGATGTCCATGAACACTTTTTAGGTTACCTTGTCCCTTGTTTTACCAACAAGAGGGTTTGTGACTCCTTGAACTAGTGCAAGATGTGGAAGTTGATTGCACTTGTTCTTGTCAAAATGATAAGAGTGAAGTATGTTGGCGGAGTCACCCTCAAGAACTCTCTAGTTCTTCTTCTTTTGGATCCACATCATCTTGATGGGAATCCTTGGAGTTGTAGTCGTACTTGATGAAGTGGAACTTGAAGCAGTCTTGGGAATCCACTTGACTAAGGTCTTAGGAGCTTCTTCAAATGCATCAATTTCCTCTTGAAGCTTGTCCTTGCCTTTTTGCTCGTAGTCTTGTGGTGGAAGATCATCTTGAGCTTGTGTCCCCTTTAAAGAAGCATACTTCTCTTGTTTAGGGACAAACTTTGTCTTGGGGTATTGATCTTCTTCCCACTCAACTCCATTGGCATTGAACTTTCGTTCAAAACCAACACCTTAATTCTTCCGGTGCATTCCTTGCTTGCGCACAATTTCCTCGAATTGCTTACTCCCGGCAAGGCTTTTGTACACTCCTTTCTCTATAATTCCCTTCAATAAGCTATTTTCTTGCTCAAGTGTAACTTGGCTCAGAGAATCATTAGTGGAATCAAGAGAACTACTAGAAGCAACAATATTGGATTTAGCATGATCATTGTTACTGCTAGAGGAAGAATCTTTCTTGTTACTAGACTTGACTTCAGGCATGTAAGTAGATAAGAGTAAATGCTTGGCAATGTAAGAAGAACTTTTCTTGTGGAGATCATCATTGATTGCTTTTAAGAACTCATGCTCTTGCTCAAGATTGAGCTTCTCAAAGCGTAATTTCTCATGAGCTCTTAAAAGTTCTCGATGATCTTCGAAGATGGTTTCATGAGCTAACTTAAGAGTGTTTAGTTCTTTAGTTAGGGCCTCAATCTTCTCCTTATCATTGCCATTCGTTTTATCTTGATTAGCATGTTTAATTGACATTTCATCATAGTATTCATCACTAGAGTTGTCACCAAGCAAATCATCACCTAACAAGTCATCTTCATCACTATTGAAATCAACATACTCGGGGTGTGTTACCTTAGGACCTTTGGCCATGAAGCATATTCCAATTCCTTCATTTGGTGAGTTAAATATGTCATAGGAGTTGGTTGACACAAGTGCTAGACCGGCAACACCTTCATCTTGAGTATCTTCGGAGCCGGAGTAATAACTTCTCTTGGAGTGGCTGTCGGAGTCGGAGCCGAATACCCATTCACCAACATGAGCTTGATGTCTTCGTCTTGTGTAGCTCCTTGATGATTTTTCCTTCCTTTCCGAATCCTTGCTTCTCCGTGAGTATCTTTGTTCATAACGATCATCTCTACTCCTTCTCTCTCTTGGTGGTGATCCTTTGCTTCTTCTTTTTGGAGAATCTTCTCTTCTCTTGTAGGGAGCCGTACACTCATTGGAATAGTGTCCGGGTCTTCCACAATTGTAGCAGTTTCGCTCTCGACTAGAAGATCTTTTGTCATTGTAGGACCTTGACTTGAAGCTTCTATCTTTGCTTCTACTCTTGTAGAACTTGTTGAAGTTCTTCACCATTAAGCTCAATTCTTCATTGAAGTCTTGTTTCTCACTTGATGATGTAGGGGCTTCACATGAGGCTTTATAGGCACCACTTGATTTGTTGTGAAGTTCCTCTTTATCCTTAAGTGACATCTCATGAGCAACAATTCTTCCAATCACCTCCGTTGGCTTGAGATCTTTGTAATTGGGCATCATTTGGATCAATGTGCACACGGTATCATATTTTCCATCCAAGGCTCTTAGAATCTTCTTGATGATGAATTTATCGGTCATCTCTTCACTTCCTAAGCCGGCAATCTCATTTGTGATGAGAGCAAGCCTAGAGTACATTTCAGCGACACCTTCACCATCCTTCATCTTGAACTTGTCAAGTTGGCTTTGAAGCACATCCAACTTGGATTCCTTGACAGAGTCGGTACCTTCGTGCATATCAATCAAAGTGTCCCAAATTTCCTTCGCATTCTCAAGGCGGCTGATTTTGTTGAATTCTTTGGGGCACAATCCGTTGAAGAGAATATCACAAGCTTGAGCATTGTATTGCAACATCTTCAACTCATCCGCGGTAGCTTCACGGTTCGGTTCTCTCCCATCAAAGAAGTCACCTTGCAAACCAACACACACAATAGCCCAAACGGCGGGGTTATGTCCGAGAATATGCATTTTCATTTTATGCTTCCAACTAGCAAAATTAGTACCATCAAAGTAAGGACCTCTACGGTGATAATTTCCCTCGCTAGACGCCATACTCTCCTAGGTTGTGAAACCAAGGCTATGACCACCAAAAGCTATGGAGATCAAAGCAAATGGAGACCAAAGCTCTGATACCACTTGTAGGATCGAAAGTATGTCTAGACGGGGGGGGGGGGTGATTAGACTACTTGACCAAATAAAAACTTAACCTTTTCCCAATTTTAGTTCTTGGCAGATTTTAGCTAATTTAGGACAAGTGAAGCAATCATCACATGATTCAAGCAAGCATGCAAAGAGTATATTGGCAGCGGAAAGTAAAGCATGCAACTTGCAAGAATGTAAAGGGAAGGGTTTGGAGAATTCAAACGCTATTGGAGACACGGATGTTTTTCCCGTGGTTTGGATAGGTGGTGCTATCCTACATCCACGTTGATGGAGACTTCAACCCACGAAGGGTAACGGTTGCGCGAGTCCACACAGGGCTCCACCCAAGGGTAACGGTTGCGCGAGTCCACACAGGCCTCCACCCATGAAGGGTCCACGAAGAAGCAACCACCCACAAAGGGTCCACAAAGAAGCAACCTTGTCTATCCCACCATGGCCATCGCCCACACAGGACTTGCCTCACTAGCGGTAGATCTTCACGAAGTAGGCGATCTCCTTGCCCTTACAAAATCCTTGGTTCAACTCCACAATCTTGTCGGAGGCTCCCAAGTGACACCTAGCCAATCTAGGAGACACCACTCTCCAAGAAGTAACAAATGGTGTGTAGGTAATGAACTCCTTGCTCTTGTGCTTCAAATGATAGTCTCCCCAACACTCAACTCTCTCTCATAGGATTTGGATTTGGTTGAAAGAGGATTTGAGTGGAAAGCAACTTGGGAAGGCTAGAGATCAAGATTCATATGGTAGGAATGGAATGTCTTGGTCTCAACACATGAGTAGGTGGTTCTCTCTCAGAACATATGAGTTGGAATGGTGTGTGTGTTCTGATGGCTCTCTCTTCGAATGAGAAGAAGGTGGAGGGGTATATATAGCCTCCACACAAAATCCAACCGTTACACAGTTTTCCAATCTCGGTGGGACCGAATCAATAAGCTCGGTCGGACCGAAAATGTAAACCTAGTGACCGTTAGTGACTTTCGGTGGGACTGACGTGCAACTCGGTAGGACCGATATGGTTAGGGTTTGGGCATAACGTAATCTCGGTGAGACCGATTACACAAACTCGGTGAGACCGAATTTGGTAATTAGCTAACCAGAGAGTTGGTCAGGCAAACTCGGTGGGACCGATTTGCTCTTTCGATGAGACCGAGTGGAACTCGGTGAGACCGAAAAGTTACAAAGGGGAAACACTGAGTTTACATTGCAATCTCGGTGGGACCGATTCGCTCTTTCGGTGGGACCGAAAAGTTACGAAAGGGAAATAGAGAGTTTGCGACCCCATCTCGGTGAGACCGAGATCCCTATCGGTAGGACCGAATTGCTAGGGTTTGGGAGTGGCTAATGACAAGTGAAACTCGGTGGCGCCGGATAGGAAGAATCGGTAGGACCGAGTTTGGCTTAGGGTTTAGGTCATATGTGGATATGGGAAAGTAGTTGAGGGTTTTGGAGCATATCACTAAGCACATGAAGCAAGAGGCTCATTAAGCAACACCTCATCCCTCCTTGATAGTATTGGCTTTTCCTAAAGACTCAATGTGATCTTGGATCACTAAAATATAAAATGAAGAGTCTTGAGCTTTTGAGCTTGAGCCAATACTTTGTCCTTAGCATTTTGAGGGTTCCACTTTCACATCCATGCCATGCCAATCATTGAGCTTTCCTGAAATAATCATCTTGGAATAGCATTAGCTCAATGAGCTATATGTTGTTATGAATTACCAAAACCACCTAGGGATAGTTGCACTTTCAGACCTGCGTCGAGGGAAGGACTCCCCCGACTCCTCGCCAGTCGCCTCAGAGTCAGACTCTTCCTCCTCCGCCTCTTCTTCTCTCTCGCTCCCGCTGGAGCTGCCGGAGGACACGTCCACCATCGCCAGCGCCGCGAGATCGTCGGGAGCTTCCGCGGGCACCAGCCCCTCACCATTGAAGGTGGGCATGGAGTTCACCACCTGCTCCCAGTTGTCACGAAGGAACAGGGGGACGACAGCGCCCACCGGGCTCGCCACGTCTCCCCCAACCAAGGAGTGGAGGGCCGCGACCAGATCCTCGTCGGTCAGAGCCTCGGAGCTTAGGTGCAGGGCGACGTCCGCTTCCCCAAGCCTCCACAATGGGAGCGAGTGCTCCTAGAGTGGAGCCACCCGGTGCTCCAAGAACCTCCTCAGGAGTGTAGCCCCGGTCAGCTTCGCCGCCCCCAAGTTTCCTGGCCTCAGGCCCGCGTTCATCCTTTTCAGCACCACCTTCGCACGGGGGTTGACAAGCTCCGCGCGGGACCACACATCAACGGCCTTGGGCTGCCCCGTAGGCAACACCAGTCGGGGGTGGAGGCGCCCGACGTCCACCATGACCCACTTGCTCCGGAAGCCTTCGATTCTCTTCCCAGGCTTCGAGATAGCATTGGAGTTGGAGTATGCGATAAAGCTCGCGCATGCGGAGACATGGGCACGAGAAACCCGGAGGGAAAAATAGTAGCGCAACAAGGCCACCGAGGGCTTCACCCCAACGTGAGCCTCGCAATAGTAAGCGAAAATCGCCAGGAGAAGAACAGAGTTGGGGTGGAGATGCAGAGCATGCAAGTTGTATTGGCGGAGAACAACAAAGAAGAACTCAGAGAAAGGAGGTACTAGACCGGTGCTACATCTTGAGCTTGCGTTGGTTTTCCCCAAAGAGGAAGGGATGATGCAGCAGAGTAGCGTAAGTATTTACCTCAGTTTTTGAGAACCAAGGTATCAATCCAGTAGGAGCCCACGCTCAAGTCCCTCGTACCTGCACAAAGCGATAGCTACTCGCAACCAACGCGATTAGGGGTTGTCAATCCCTTCACAGTCACTTACGAGAGTGAGATCTGATAGGTACAATATTTTTGGTATTTTTGGTATAAAGATGCAAAGTAAAAAGTAAAAGCAAAGTAAAAAAGCAAAGCAAGATTAAAGTGATGGAGTTTGATATGATGAGAATAGACCCGGGGGCCATAGGTTTCACTAGTGGCTTCTCTCAAGAGCATAAGTATTCTACGGTGGGTGAACAAATTACTGTTGAGCAATTGACAGAATTGAGCATAGTTATGAGAATATCTAGGCATGATCATGTATATAGACATCACGTCCGTGACAAGTAGATCGAAACGATTCTGCATCTATTACTATTACTCCACTCATCGACCGCTATCCACCATGCATCTAGAGTATTAAGTTAAAAATAGAGTAACGCCTTAAGCAAGATGACATGATGTAGAGAGATAAATTCATGCAATATGAAATAAACCCCATCTTGTTATCCTTGATGGCAATGGTACAATACGTGCCTTGCTGCCCCTTCTGTCACTGGGTAAGGACACCGCAAGATCGAACCCAAAGCTAAACACTTCTCCCATGACAAGAACTACCAATCTAGTTGGCCAAACCAAACTGATAATTCGAAGAGACTTGCAAAGATAACCAATCATACATAAAAGAATTCAGAGAAGATTCAAATATTATTCATAGATAGACTTGATCATAAACCCGCAATTCATTGGTCTCAACAAACACACCACAAAAAGAAGATTACATCGAATAGATCTCCACAAGAGAGGGGGAGAACTTTGTATTGAGATTCAAAGAGAGAGAAGAAGCCATCTAGCTACTAACTATGGACCCGAAGGTCTGAGGTAAACTACTCACACTTCATCGGAGGGGCTAGGATGATGTAGAAGCCCTCCGTGATGACGACCCTCTTCCGGCGGAGCTCCGGAACAAGCCCCAAGATGGGATCTCGTGGATACAGAAAGTTGCGGCGGTGGAATTAGGTTTTTGGCTCCTGTTTTGATCGTTTGGGGGTACGTGTGTATATATAGGAGGAAGAAGTACGCTGGAGGAGCAACGAGGGGCCCACGAGGCAGGGGGCGCGCCCTAAGGGGGGGGTGCCCCCACCCTCATGACCGCCTCTTTTGTTCCTTGGAGCAGGGTCCAAGTCTCCTGGATCATGTTCGGTGAGAAAATCACGTTCCCGAAGATTTTATTCCGTTTGGACTCCGTTTGATATTCCGTTTCTGTGAAACACTGAAATAGGAAAAAAACAGCAATTCTGGGCTGGGCCTCCGGTTAATAGGTTAGTCCCAAAAATAATATAAAAGTGGAAAATAAAGCCCAATATAGTCCAAAACAGTAGATAATATAGCATGGAGCAATCAAAAATTATAGATACGTTGGAGACGTATCAGGCATCCCCAAGCTTAATTCCTGCTCGTCCTCGAGTAAATAAATGATAAAAAGAGAATTTTTTATGCGGAGTGCTACTTGGCATAATTTCAATGCAAATCTTCTTAATTGTGGTATGAATATTCAGATTAGAAAGATTCAAGACAAAAGTTTATATTGACATAAAAATAATAATGCTTCAAGCATACTAATAAAGCAATTATGTCTTCTCAAAATAACATGGCCAAAGAAAGTTATCCCTACAAAATCATATAGTCTGGCTATGCTCCATCTTCACCACACAAAGTATTCAAATCATGCACAACCTCGATGACAAGCCAAGCAATTGTTTCATACTCTAACTTTTTCAAAACTTTTTCAATCTTCACGCAATACATGAGTGTGAGCCGTGGATATAACACTATAGGTGGAATAGAATGGTGGTTGTGGAGAAGACAAAAAGGAGGGGAAGATAGTCTCACATCAACTAGGCGTATCAACGGGCTATGGAGATGCCCATCAATAGATACCAATGTGAGTGAGTAGGGATTGCCATGCAACGGATGCACTAGAGCTATAAATGTATGAAAGCTCAACAAAAGAAACTAAGTGGGTGTGCATCCAACTTGCTTGCTCACGAAGACCTAGGGCAATTTGAGGAAGCCCATTATTGGAATATGCAAGCCAAGTTCTATAATGTAAAATTCCCACCAGTATATGAAAGTGACAACATATGAGACTCTCTATATGAAGAACATGGTGCTACTTTGAAGCACAATATATGAGACTTGCTATATCATGGTGCTACTTTGAAGCACAAGTGTGGAAAAAGGATAGTAGCATTGCCCCTTTTTATTTATTTCTTCTTTTTTTGTGCCTTCTTTTTTTTCTTTGGCCTTTCTCTTTTTTATTGGGATAATGCTCTATTGAATGATGATCATCACACTTTTATTTATTTACAACTCAATGATTACAACTCGATTCTAAAACAAAGTATGACTCTATATGGATGCCTCCGGCGGTGTACCGAGATATGCAATGAATCAAGAGTGACAAGTATGAAGAAATTATGAACGGTGGCTTTGCCACAAATACTTATGTCAACTACATGATCATGCTAAGCAATATGGCAATGATGAATGTGTCATGATGAACTAGATGGTGGAAAGTTGCATGGCAATATATCTCGGAATGGCTATGGAAATGCCATAATAGGTAGGTATGGTGGCTGTTTTGAGGAAGGTATATGGTAGGTGTATGATACCGGAGAAAGGTGTGCTGTATTAGAGAGGCTAGCAAAGGTGGAAGGGTGAGAGTGCGTATAATCCATGGACTCAACATTAGTCATAAAGAACTCATATACTTATTGCAAAAATCTAGAAGTTATCAAAGCAAAGTATTACGCGCATGCTCCTAGGGGGATAGATTGTTGTTGTTGTTGTTGTTGTTGTTGTTCTCCCAATCAGTATCATCCGGTTGTGATCCTGCCATGGTAGCAGCAATAGCAACATACACGAATATGATCCTACAGACTACAAGAAAGTGGTGGTGGTGGTGTGTCACAAATCCGTCAAGCAAATCTTAAATTCCTACCAGTTCTTACTCAGCAGCGGGTGGTGATCGGCAACCGTTGTAGTCAAAACTCTCAAAGATTGGATAGAGCGATTACCAGGGAGAGTCAAACACATAACGTAGATGTATGCGGGGCTAGGAAGGCTTATAATATGTTAGCAAAAAGGGTCAGCAATAATCAATTCAGAGATGCCAAGTTAAATAAACGCTCAAGGACCGTACTGTGCTGGTCCTAGGCTAGACCGTACTAGAGACGCGAGCCTAGAACACGAACAAAATCACGACGCGGCACGTAAACAAGGGAGGAGCACTCTCTGATTTTTTTCCCTTTTCACTTTTTTTTTCACTTTTTTCCCTCTTTTTTTGCTCCGCAACATTTTTTTCTCTCTCGAAAAAGTCTACAAATGGTCTAAAACTGCCTAGCCAGAATTTTCCAGACTTAGTTTTTTTGAATCTGGAACTATTTTTCTACTGCGGGTAACAGGAAGTTCAAAAATCCTACTATGCCACGACTCGGAGTATGGCGTGATCTGGAAATCAAAAACAAAGCAAAAAATACTGGACTCAGACTTGGACTGGTGGCGGAGATGAATCTGGTGGAACTTGGACTGGTGGTTGTATATGGCGATGGTATATCTGGACTCTGATTGGTGGTGGTATATGGCGATGGTATATGTGGACTCGGATTGGTGGTTGTATATGGTAGCGACAATGTATATGGTGGGGTGGTGGTATATGGCAATGATGATGATGATGGTGCGGTGGCGGCGTGACAACCTGTGAACAGAACTCGAAACTCTAAGGGACTAGACGCTAAGACCAGCAACTCGACATGACGATGCAACCGCAAATTCAACAAAACAAAACACTAAAAAGACTATGCAAAGGCTCAGATTGGTTCGGATATGATGAACTAACTCTAATTTTTTTGACTTTTTCGTGGACTATAGGTATGAAGAACAGACTCGACCTAAACTATGAAAAACTATAAAATCTCACCGAGCAACCTGGAAATCTGATACCACTTGATATAACTCACATTGGATTTCTTGCCAGTGAGGAGTTCATATGAGATCTTTCTGAAGAATTTGTGAAGATATACCCTGTTGATGATGTGGCACGCAGTATCAATTGCCTCAGGCCAGAAGCGAGGAGGCGTCTTGTATTCATCAAGTTTAATGCGAGCCATCTCAATAAGAGTCCCGTTCTTGCGCTCCACGACGCCATTCTGCTGAGGAGTATAAGGAGCAAAAAACTCTTGAGTAATACCAAGTTCATCAAGATAGTCATCAAGACTAGTATTCTTGAACTCGGTTCCATTGTCACTTCTGATGTGCTTGATCTTCACACCTAAGTCCGTAAATGTGGCATAATGAGTAGGGCCAAAGAGATCCATGTGAAGCAATTCAAATGGACGAGTGGTAGTCATGATGGTCTTTGAAGGATGCTTGGCCTTGGTCATCTTTCTAGCTTCACAAGCTCCACACAGATGGTCCTTGAGGAATTTGACACCCTCGATGCCAATGACATGCTTCTTCTTCGCTAGAGTGTGCAAGTTCCTCATGCCAGCATGACCAAGTCGTTGATGCCATAGCCAGCCTTCTGAAGCTTTTGCATGTAGACATGTAGCAGGTTGTGGTCCTGTAGAGAAATCAACAATATATAGATCTCCTCTCCTAAAGCCTTCGAAGACTTTGGGATTGTGAGCTTCCATGATCACAACACAACGATACTTGCCAAAGACAACAACCATACCGAGATCACAAAGCATTGAGACAAACATGAGGTTGAACCCTAAGGACTCGACAAGCATGACTTTGTCCATGTGTCGATCCTTTGAGATAGCAACCTTACCTAGACCCAATAACTTGCTTTTCCATTTGTCAGCGTAGGTGATATGCTTCAGATGTGATGGAGATAAACCAGTGTCCATCAATAGTTCCTGTCACCAGTCATGTGATTTGTACATCCACTGTCGAGGACCCACTCAGTGGCTTTGGGTTGATCATCCTGCAGATGAATTAGTGCATCTTAAGAACTTATGTACTTCAGCAGTGAAGAATATGACATCAAATACATCAACTCAATTTCATCAAGCAATAGAATTGATATAGCATCATAAGGATGTGATAAATGAGAGTTCATTTCTTCATGATTAGCTTGCGTCCTTTCAATCATTTTCAGGTCTCCAGCAAATTCTTCAGACGTTTAGGTTCGTCTGGAGACCTGACCCTGCATAAGAGATTAGTTCTTTTTCTTCACCACCCACATCTGGAGGGGTGGCAAAGAGTTCATCATTCTGTGAGCTCCATAAGAGAAATGTGGCATTGAAGCCAATCCACTTCGTTTCACATAAGAGGGGTTAGAGTAAGCATATGAATAAACAGAGAAATTCTTCGAGGACTTGTGAACATAATGATTTGAAGAATAAGGCACATATTCATAGCCCTTAGATCTTCCCTGTGAAACAGAATTGTTAGCACTATGATGTTCATATGAGGACTTTGTTCCACGTGAGGAATTTGGTCCATATGAGGACTTGGATTCGTATGAAGACTTTGGTCCATATGAAGAATTTGATCTGGGGTTCCTTTTCTTCACAGGTGGATTCATGATGACATTCACCTGAAGACTTTGAAGGCACCTTTTGGGAACCCAGATTTTCTTCATAGGGGGACCGTTCCTGCAGTTAGTGCCAACATATCTAGCAAATACTTCACCATTCTGATTTTTGAACAGTTTATAGTTGGAATCAAATTACTCATCAGAAGAATATGAAGATTCACACATAAAGCTAGATAGAGTAGATGGGTCCTGAGTGAGTCCTGGATTAGGGGGTCACTGGACAGCTGGACTATATCCTTTGGCCGGACTGTTGGTGAGGGAGTCCTATATTAGGGGGTCTCCGGACAGCCGGACTATATCCTTTGGCCATACTGTTGGACTATGAAGATACAAGATTGAAGACTTCATCTCTTGTCCGGATGGGACTTTATTTGGCGTGGAAGGCAAGCTAGGCAATACGGATATGTATATCTCCTCCTTTGCAACCGACCTTGTGTAACCCTAGCCCCCTCCGGTGTATATATAAACCGGAGGGTTTTAGTCCGTAGGACAAGATACAATCATATCATAGGCTAGCTTCTAGGGTTTAGCCTCTCTGATCTCGTGGTAGATCAACTCTTGTAATACTCATATCATCAAGAACAATCAAGCAGGACGTAGGGTTTTACCTCCATCAAGAGGGCTCGAACCTGGGTAAACATCGTGTCCCCTGCCTCCTGTTACCATCCGCCTTAGACGCACAGTTCAGGACCCCCTACCCGAGATCCGCCGGTTTTGACACCGACATTGGTGCTTTCATTGAGAGTTCCACTATGTCGTCCTCATAAGGAAGATGACTCGCCTCGTTGTCAAGGATAACATCACCTTTGGGGGAGCCCTGGCTTCGTCATGACCGCCCGCTCGGCCGCTGCGCTGACGATGACCTCTTGGGTCATCGAAAATAGCCTCCACATCGGCTCAAAATTTGCCGAGCAGATGGATCCAATGGAGCTCTCCTCTTTGAACGAGCTCTTGGATCGCATTGCCTCTCTGGGAGTCACTACGGACTACGATCGGATCGGTCTTAAACCCGACCAAAGGCAGATTAACTCTCCGACGGTCACCCATCAGATAGAGGTGGTGGAGGAGCAATGCGGCGATTCTCCCTCTATCCTAAGGACGAACTATGTCCGGATTCCCGAGCTCTCTGAACTGGATACTCGCTCATGGGAGGACGCCGCCCTAACCCTGAATCCAGAATCAGGCCGCCTACCGAACCCATAGGGCAACATCCCGGAGCCCGAACTTCTAAGATCGGAAACTCCCCTGCCCCGGGATCACAGATTGGGTCAAGGTCTGGACTTAAATCCACCCACCCACCCAAATACAAACTATCTTTCCCACATTAGGTAAGTGCCGCAAGAGACAGTACATCACTATTGGGCCGGATTCCTCCTTGTAATGAACAAGGTCAAGGACTGTCACGAGGAAGATGCAATTTCGTCCTTTTGCAACAATTGCACGGACAAGGGAGTCCTCAACGCCATAAGTTGTCATGACGTAGCGCACTTCACTGGCTTGGCGGACATAGTACGGAAATACCGTGCGATGGAAAGTGCGTGGAAAACCCGAACGCAATTTTGGGATAATCCGGCTCTGACAAAACCCCCAGTCCGAACTAAAAGGGCGCACCCTCATAAGCCGCCCGACTCAATTACAAAGAAGCAAAAGCCCACTACAGGGCGTGGAACCGTATTGGAAGGATGGCTCAACGGGCCCTGCAAAATCCATAGTACAGCGGATACCATATCAACACACAACCTTAGAGCATGTTGGGTACTCCGGCAGGTGGCCAAAAGCGGTGAGGATCTTCTCACCCAAAATACCTCAGAGCACCTTCCCACGGATAACAACACAGTATTAACGGTCTTCGAGACCTTCGCCTCAAATAATAGGCGTAAGCAAGCACTCCACGGCCTTGCCGAAGTCTGCCACGTGGCAGCAATAAATCCATGGAGCGACACGGCTATCACCTTCAACGCCAGTGACGAACCTAAATTCCGAACAGCCCGAGCACCAGCCGCTTTGGTCCTCAGTCCAATTGTGGATGTCTTTCGGCTCACTAAGGTGCTCATGGATGGCGGCAGCAGATTAAACCTCATCTATGAGGAAACTCTCCAAAAAATGGACATAGACAACAACCGTATTGAGAAAAGCAGTACAACCTTCCAAGGAATCATCCCTATTCGGGACGCACGTTGCGCTGGGAAAATCACACTTGATGTGGTATTCGGCACTCCGGAGAATTACAGGTCCAAAGAAATTACATTCCAAGTGGCCCCGTTCAGTACCGGATACCACGCCCTTCTAGGGCGGGTGGCATTCATGATTTTTCAAGCCATACCCCATTACAGGTACATGAAGCTCAAAATGCCCGGACCCAAGGGAATTATCACTCTAGCTAGTGATCCGGACATAGCACTCCGCACCGAGAACAAAACAGCCGCACTAGCCCTCGAGGCATTATCCGAAGCCCTTGTGGTGGAGGAGTTAACCGCGCTGCGCTCCACGGTGGACAGGGACGATGTGATACTAGACAAAAGATCCAGGTCCACCTCCTTTATACGAGCGGACGAAATAGTTAAATTCCAAGTCCATCCAACGGACCCTACAAAAACAGCATCCATTGGGGCACAGTTAGACCCCCTGTAGACGCCGCACTACGGGAGTTTCTACGCGAGAATTGGGATATATTCGCCTGGCATCCTTCAGACATGCCAGGAATCCCACGCAGATTGGCCGAGCATAGCCTTAATATTCTAAAAGGATTCAAGCCGGTCAAGCAGACTCTTTGGCGTTTCTCTGAACCTAAGTGACAAGCCATGGGAGAGGAGCTGGCCAAGCTACTGGAAGCCGGATTCATTAAAGAAATAAAACAACTGGATTGGCTAGCAAACCTGGTGATGGTACCAAAGGAGGACAAATCCTGGCGCCTATGTGTCGAATTCAAAGACCTTAACAGGGCTTGCCCAAAGGATCCCTTCCCAGTCCCTCGCATCGATCAAATCATCGACGCTACCGCAGGACACGAATCATTGTGCTTCCTCGATGCATACTCCGGTTACCACCAGATTAAGATGGCGGAGTCTGATCAAGCCGCAACGGCATTTATAACACCATACGACCCTTCTGCTTTACCACAATGCCCTTTGGGCTCAAAAACGCCGGCGCAACATATCAGCGCATGATCCAGACATGTCTGGAAAAGCAGATCAGTAAGACTGTGGAGGCATATGTAGATGATGTGGTCATTAAAACCAGACACGTCGACTCTTTAATAGACGACTTGAGGCTCATGTTCACCAATCTCCGAACATACGACATTAAGCTTAATTTGGAAAAATGCGTTTTGGGCGTTCCCGCCAAAAAACTCCTAGGCTTTCATCGTCTCCAGTAGAGGAATTGAAGAAAATCTGGCTAAAATCTGAGCTCTGTCATAGTTGGCTATCCCAACTGACCTCAAGCAAATAGAGAAATTGACTGGATGCGTGGCGGCTTTAAGCCGCTTTATCTCCCGATTAGGAGAAAAGGCACTTCCCCTTTATCGCCTTCTTCGGTGCACCGAACACTTCGAGTGGACGGACGCAGCCACGGCTGGACTAGAAGAAATCAAAGCCATCCTGGCCGCCAACCCAATCCTGGCCGCGCCAACTGTTGGCGAACCAATGCTATTATATATAGCGGCAACTCACCAAGTTGTAAGCACAGTGCTCGTCGTCGAACAAGAGATGGACAGACATAAATTCCCACTTCAAGAGCTGGTATATTATGTATCCACCGTCCTCACTCCGTGCAAATCACGGTACCCACATTACCAAAAGATAGCATACATGGTATTTATGGCATCCCGGAAATTATGACACTACTTTCAAGAGTGTTCAATTACGGTGCCATCCGAAGTACCACTCAATGACATAATAAACAACCGCGATGCCACGGGCCGTATTGCCAAATGGGCCATCAAGCTCCTCCCATTCGACATAACATATAGGCCACAACGAGCCATTAAGTCGCAAGTACTGGCCGATTCCGTAGACAAATGGACAGAAGCTGAACTCCCTAAAGAGTACGGCGCATACTCCAATTGGATCATGCACTTCGATGGCTGTAAAATGCTGGCTGGTCTAGGGGCTGGCGTCGTCCTGACGTCCCCCACCGGAGACACGGTGCAATACGTGCTCCAAATACTATATACAGACTCCAATAACACAGCCGAATATGAGGCCCTATTACACGGCCTCCGGATGGCAGTCTCCATGGGCATCCAACGCCTAGAGGTGCGTGGGGACTCAAACCTCGCAATATCCCAAATAAATGGAGACTTCGATGCCAAGGATCCGAAAATGGCGGCATATCGCAACGCCGTCCTCAAAATGTCAGCACGGTTCGAGGGGCTGGAATTCCACCATGTGGCTCAGGAAAACAACTAGGCAGCGGACATCCTAGCCCGTATCGGCACTAAACGCGACCCTGTCCCACCAAACATCTTCCTGGAAAGACTGTTTAAACCATCCGTGGTATGGGAAGGGGATATCGGCAAAAATAGTCTGGACCCGGCCACAACCCCAGATACCGAACACTCTGACACAATCGGAGGCTCTGCCACCGAAATAACATCTTCAGCCCATGTGATAATGGCCGTCATTGCCCCGTGGACAGAACCATTCCTGGCCTACCTAACTAGACATGAATTACCCGAGGACCAAAATGAGGCTCGCTGCATAGTGCGGCGATCTAAAGCCTACAAGATCCATGAGGGAGAGCTTTATAAGAAAAGCAAAACCGGAGTCCTTCAAAGGTGCATCTCCGAAGAGGAAGGGCGGAAGCTTTTGGCAGAAATCCATGCCGGACTCGGCGGCCACCACGCAGCAGCCCAGGCCCTTGTAAGCAAGGCCTTCCGTACATGTTTTTATTGGCCGACGGCCCAGGCATATGCACAACATCTGGTTCAACATTGTGTCGGTTGCCAGCTTTTTGCAAACCAAAGCCACATGCCACCTACCGCCCTCCAAACAATCCCCATTACTTGGCCCTTTGCGGTCTGGGGGCTCGATATGGTCGGACCCCTCAAAGGGGGAACCCATAAGAGAAAATACTTACTGGTCATGGTGGACAAATTCACCAAATGGATAGAAGCCAAACCTGTCAAAATGACTGAATCTGGACCGGTGATAGACTTCATATCCGGGGTTGTACACCATTATGGCATCCCCCACAACTTCATCACTGACAACGGCACGAACTTTACAGCCGACGAGGTGAAACTTTGGTGCAGCAACATGGGCATCAAGCTTGATTATGCTTCTGTCTATCATCCGCAAACTAACGGTCAAGTCGAACGAGCGAATGGTCTTATCATGAGTGGCATTAAACCCAGATTAGTCCGGTCCTTAAAGTAATCAGACACCCATTGGGTAGTGGAGCTCGACTCTATACTATGGGGGCTGCGGACCACGCCGAATCGCACTACCGGATACACACTATTTTTTATGGTGTACGGCGCTGAGATGGTGCTGCCTTGCGACATAATGCATGACTCACCTCGAGTGCGCATGTATGAAGAAAGAGAGGCCGAGCTCGATCGGCAGGACAGTTTGGATGCCTTGGAGGAGGAGCGCGACGTGGCAAAAGCCCGTTCCGCATTCTATCAGCAACAGGCTCAAAGGTATCAAAGCAGAGAGGTGCGAGCCAAAACCTATAACGTTGGTGAACTAGTTCTACGCCTGCCGGAGAAGAAAAAGAACAAGCTCAAGCCCAAATGGGAAGGTCCCTTCATTATCGACCAGGTTATGACCAGTGGAGCGTACCGTCTGCGAGATGCATCGAATAATCGACTCGAGCCAAACCCATGGAACGTAGCCAGACTCCGAAGATTCTACGGCTAGCGCCGGACTCTATGTTCGTCTCCTTACCTCCATGACCTTTTTTTACACATCTGTTTTTTCTCTCTTTCTTTCTCTCTTTTCTCTTCAAAGCCCTAAAGGGCTAAACCTGTGTCTTGGTTACACAATCTTGACGCGCTAACCGTGCTCAATATACCTGGGGGCTTCCTATACAGAAGCTTAATCTAATTATCATTCCGGGCTTTATGCCCCGCACATGTGTTATTCTTCCGCATGTACCTTTTTTCGCCATTATATGCATCGATATGACTTAAGTTTTGGCCAAGCTGGGTTGCCTGGCTCTTGTGTTTATGCCCTACGTTCCCGTTAATTCGACTAGGGCATAAGGGGAGCACCTCTCGATTGTTACTGCCGGGTCAGCCAGATGTGTACCTCAGATTGGGTGAAGCCGAAAGCTAGCGTTCTTAAGGGAATATTCGGTTGGTGAATAAAAGATGACTTTCATTTAAATTACTACACGCCCCCAGATGTTTTTAGCCTGCGTCTCGCAGTTCGGACATGCACATTAGGGCATGCGTACCCGGGGAAAGGAACCCTTAACGGAACTATTATCCCTGGAAGATGTTTCTTACTACCCATGTAATATAACATAGCTAGTTGGGTACTTGTTTGTTCAAGCACTTACGGCCCCTACACCTGGTTTCCATGCATACCCCGATTTTTATATAACCGAGTGGGTATTCGGATACACTCCGGACTATCGGGTCCAGTGGTCGAAGCGAAAAGGTCCGCCATGACAAATGATTTACAATCCGGCTAGGGACATTACATATGTCACTTGAAGTACACAATCACTAAGACTGATTAAATTCTTCTTCTATACCATCCAACAGGTTGTCTAGCCTACAATCCTGTTGGGAATACTTTGTGGCTAATTCTACTTGATCATACACTAAACTGACGGGTATCTCTTTCCCATCGGGCCCCATAGGTCCGACCTCGGCCATGTGGTTTGGGCCAGCCTTGGTGTATCGTGTCTTCACCATAGCCCAGGCTTCCCGTGCACCTTGTCGGCAGGCTGATATCTTCCATAATCGGAAGCGACGACGCGCTCCCTTGAGCTTCTCTATAAGCTCCCCCATGCCTCCTGGCGGGGACGCGGATGGCCACAAGGCTTGGGCAATACTCTGCATCACCTGCCGAACTTGTTCGTGCAGTTGCGAGAGCTCTGGCAGAAGATCACCCGAGGACCCGGGCATCTCCTCCGCGGGCCGACCCGTCAGCATACCTGCAGACATAACGCTATTAGCAGGCTTCTTCGCTGAACTCCTTTAAAAAGTTCGTTCAAGCACTCACTAAGAATGCCGCGCTGAAGCCGTTTATTCTCCTTCACGGAGTCTGCAAGCTGGGCTCGGACATCCTTCAGTTCCACGCCCAAACGGATATTGGCATCTTGGAGATCATTTTTCTCCAGCCTGACTCGCGTCAGCACGCGCTCGCCAGGATTTCGCTGCCGATCATCACGTGCCGTATCCGCCTCCACGGCCTCCGGATTCACTCCGGGGCCACCTGCAACATCTATTGTTAGGTGTGCATACATGTTGCATACTGCCTGGTACTGGTATTCTTTGCAATAGACAAAAGAGTTACCAGGGGACCCTTTTTGGACTCCTTCAATGCGGCAACAGCGGCTTCCAGCTGGGCCTTGCACTTGTCCAGCTCTTGAGACAGTTGGGAATTCTTCTCCATAAGAACCTGCACAATTAATGATCCTTAAATCAGTTGCGTCAACTGTTTCAAGTCTCAGGGGCTACTGATACATATAATCGTCAAATTTTCTTACCCGTACATCCCTTACATACTGGTCCGTGGCTCTGGCTAGACCATTTTGAGCAGCACGGAGGTACGCGTCTCCAGAATTGAAGGCATCAAATGCCTCTAGTGAGAAGCAACCGTCACGGAGTACGGCCATGCGACGCCTACGATTCATGGCGCTCTCCACTTCTGAATTTGTAGCGGACAGTCTATCTACATCCTCTGTAGGAGGAGCATCCGGCGTCCGCCCCATGTCGGCTTCCACCTCTATGTCCGGCCCTGGAGCCCGACTGGTGGAAGCGTGATCGGCAGCCTCTCCGGACATATTCCGGCGAGCATTTTTTCTATTAAAGAAACATGATCATCATTACATTTTGAGAAAGACGACAACCATGGAGCGAGGTTTTGTGTTATACCTCTGCGCCGGCGTCTCCGTCCTGACCGCCTTCCTTTTTGGCCTACCCGGCCTCGGTGCCTCTTGTTGGCGAGTTACTACGGGTTTGGCACGGCGTCCCGAATGCCTTCCCTTTAAAACACCATATGTGTATGGTAGGTGAAGTGTCTAAAAGGGGATCCTAGTTTTTGGAGTTGGGATTTTGGTTTTTCTTACGTGTGACGCAGGGAGCAGTCCGGGATAGTTGGCCGTAATGGCCACCATGGCGTCATCACAGCTCAATTGATAGAACTGCCTGTCTATCAGCTCCACAAATATGTCCGGATCTTCTTCGAGTCCGGGACCGAGGGCTCGGTGAGGGTCCTCTGGTTGTGGAGATGGGCTGTTGACCTCCCTTACAACTTTTCTTAGTTCATGCCGTAAAATGTCAAGGTGAGTACCTACGACAAAGAATGCAGGAAGAATGGGAGTAAGGAGATATAACTCAGCCAACTTGGAGGGTTGTACATGGAGAATCCTTCCCGTGGCTTCATACGGATGAACTCCTCTTGCTCCCCCTTGAATAACTCGGACATAATTTTTGCTAAAGTAGCAGCAGAGTTCGGTCCCTTACGCCCGCAACGGGTGGCATCATCTTCCCCGTTAAAACACCACAAGGGGT
The DNA here is from genome assembly GCF_056163025.1 of Triticum urartu. NCBI lineage: Eukaryota > Viridiplantae > Streptophyta > Magnoliopsida > Poales > Poaceae > Triticum > Triticum urartu. The sequence goes on along the minus strand of NC_141873.1, from coordinate 93,410,197 downwards.
GCCCTCGATATTGAAGTGGCTGCACTCCCCGCATTATGCATATTGACATAACCTCGATTACTGTCAATCCTGATTGAGCCAGCGCTTTAATCCAGTTCATCAGGTAAAGGACTTCTCCGTTGTCTTCCTCCTGGGGGCTCCATGGGCGCCAACTTCGGCGTTTCTTTAGAGGAGCATTGTTGAACTTAGGAAGACCCCGCTGAACAGGGTCCGGAAGGGGGACGCCCTCCATATAAAACCATTCCGAAGGCCAGTCTTCGGACATCTTCTTTGGAGTACCGGCAGGTATCCGGTTTCGGCGATGCGCCATATTTCGGCTCTGCCCACTTGATAAAGTGACCCCTTCTGTGTGCGGGGGACGAGGCAAAATAACCTTTTCCATAGCTCGAAATGAGCCTCGCAGCCCAGGAATAACTCGCAAAGGGCAACGTAGCCAGCGATGTGTAATATGGAAGCAGGGGTGAAATTATGCAGTTGGAGGCCGTAAAACTCCAGGAGCCCGCGGAGGAACGGATGAATTGGAAATTCGAGTCCCCTTAGTAAGTAAGGAACAAGGCACACCCGCTCCCCCGTAGAGGGGCTGGGGAAGCTCTCCGCTTGCTCCCCGCCATTATAGGTGGCGAGCCCGACTCGGAGGGGAACCATATAGGCTGGAGGGAGAAATCCCTGAGTCTGCAGTTCTACTAATCGACTGTGTGGGACGGAACACCTCTCCCAATCACCGGGCTTAGGGCTACGGGGGCGAGAGGAGGAGCTGCGGTGGTCGGCCATGTTGGAGTGGATTTTTCCGAAGCGCGCTCCGATGGATTCTCGCTGTGGGAGGATGGTATGGATTGGATCTAAGAATCCCCATCCCTTTAATAGACAATTTATTTATCTGGCTAGGGGGGCGAATGTAAAAATGCCCTGGCTCCTCGTATTCATTCGACGCGTGGAAGATAGCCCTTATTGAGCACAGAAGCCAAGAAGTCCAACATTTATGAGGCCGGACACTACTTAACAAACATTCAAAATTTGGAGAAGAACCCACCTTGCAATGCCGAAGACAATACTGTGTGCTGGACTTGACGTCATTGAAGCCTGGTTCAGGGGCTACTGAGGGAGTCCTGGATTAGGGGGTCTCCTGACAGCCGGACTATATCCTTTGGCCGGACTGTTGGACTATGAAGATACAAGATTGAAGACTTCGTCTCGTGTCTGGATGGGACTTTACTTGGCGTGGAAGGCAAGCTAGGCAATATGGATATGTATATCTCCTCATTTGCAACCGACCTTGTGTAACCCTAGCCCCCTCCGGTGTCTATATAAACCGGAGGGTTTTAGTCCGTAGGACAAGATACAATCATATCATAGGCTAGCTTCTAGGGTTTAGCCTCTTTGATCTCGCGGTAGATCAACTCTTGTAATACTCATATCATCATGAACAATCAAGCAGGACATAGGGTTTTACCTCCATCAAGAGGGCCCGAACCTGGGTAAACATCATGTCCTCTGCCTCCTGTTACCATCTGCCTTAGACGCACAGTTCGGGACCCCCTACCCGAGATCCGCCGGTTTTGACACCGATAGTTGGACTATGAAAATACAAGATTGAAGACTTCATCCCGTGTCCGGATGGGACTCTACTTGGCGTGGAAGGCAAGCTAGGCAATACAGATATGGATATCTCCTCCTTTGTAACCGACCTTGTGTAACCCTAGCCCCCTCCGGTGTCTATATAAACCAGAGGGTTTTAGTCCGTAGGACAAGATACAATCATACCATAGGCTAGCTTCTAGGGTTTAGCCTCTCTGATCTTGTGGTAGATCAACTCTTGTAATACTCATATCATTAAGAACAATCAAGCAGGACGTAGGGTTTTACCTCCATCAAGAGGGCCTGAACCTGGGTAAACATCATGTCCCCTGCCTCCTGTTACCATCCGCCTTAGACGCACAGTTCGGGACCCCCTACCCAAGATCCGTCGATTTTGACACCGACATTAGTGCTTTCATTGAGAGTTCCACTGTGTCGTCACCATAAGGCTTGATGGCTCCTTCGATCATTGCTAGCGATGCGGTCCAGGGTGAGGCTTTCCTCCCCGGACAGATCTTCGTATTCGGCGGCTTTGCACTACGGGCCAATTCGCTTGGCCATCTAGAGCAGATTGAGAGCTACGCCCCTGGCCATCAGGTCAGATTTGGAAACTTGAACTACACAGCCGACATCCGCGGAGACTTGATCTTCGACGGATTCGGGCCCATGTCGGACGCGCCGTACAGTCTTGACGAGCATGACGCAACTTCACCGCCGGACAGTGTTCGGGAGATCGCATCCGCAGCTACTCCGTCCATCAATCCGGAGCAAGTCGCGCCATCTGAGAGCGGAGGGATGGACCCCGCCATGGAGGCCGCACTCTAAGTGGCTATAGAGCCGGATACTGACTTCACCCCTTACAAGAGCCGTGTCGCCGAACCACTGGATTCATCTCTGGCCATGGACTCCGAGCCGCTCATATCCGTGCCCGTCGAGTCCGACTGGGCGCCGATCATGGAGTTCACCTCCGCGGACATCTTTCAGCACTCACCCTTTGGGGATGTGCTAAATTCATTAAGGTCTCTCTCCCTGTTAGGAGAACCTTGGCCGAACTATGTCCGGCTAGAATGGGATGCGGACGACAAAGAAATTTGCTGCCCACCCACCACCCACTTAGTAGCCACTGTCGATGACTTAACCGACATGCTCGACTTTGTCTCCAAAGACTTTGACGGTATGGACGATGAAGCCGGAGACGAACAGGATCCACCGCCCTCGGGGCACTGGACCGCCACCTCATCATATGATAGATACATGGTGGACACCCCCAAAGAAGCCAATGGCGACGAGACAGCGGAGGATGACCCCTCCAAGAAGCAACCCACGCGTCGACGTCAGTAGCGCAGCTCTAAGTCCCGCAACAGCAAGAGCAGTGATACCGGCAGAGGAGATAATAACACTCTGGATAGCGCCGAAGACAACAGCAATCCTCTCCAGCACGGTGCAGAGCTAGAGGACGAATAAGCTAGCCCTCCAGAGCAGGCAGCAGATGGAGAACCGGAGGAGGACAATTACATGCCTCCCTCCGAAGATGAGGCGAGCCTCGGTGACGACGAGTTTATCGTGCCTGAGGACCCCGTCGAGAAAGAGCGCTTCAAGCGCCGGCTTATGGCCACGGCAAGTAGCCTAAAGAAGAAACAGCAACAGCTTCAAGCTGGTCAAGACTTGCTAGCAGACAGATGGACCGAAGTCCTTGCGGCCAAGGAGCATGAACTCGAGCGCCCGTCCAAGAGTTACCCAAAACGTAGGTTGCTACCTCACCTAGAGGAGGAAGCATTGAAACCTCATTCACCAGTGTACGATGTGGCTGACCGGCCACTACGCGGCCAAGCCAGAGAGGCGTTTCAGCCTAAAGTTCAGACCGCACCCCGTCGCGAGTCAGTCAAAAATACTAAGGCCTGGGGCAACACAGAGGATCTGCAAGACATCTTGGATAGTAAGGCAAAAATCGCAAGGTCAATATACAGGACACGAGCACGTGCGCCCACATGGGACGATGATCGTCGCGTCAGATACACCAAGAGCAAATCCGGCCGGGCCGAATACAGCAGACAAGACTCATATGAACTACCTCAGGATATAGCCCGGCACAGAGGTGCCGCACACCCCCTATGCTTCACTGATGAAGTTATGAATCATGAATTCCCGGAGGGTTTCAAACCCGTAAATATCGAATCATACGATGGCAAAACAGATCCCGATATATGGATCGAGGATTTCCTCCTTCATATCCACATGGCTTGCGGTGATGATCTACACGCCATCAAGTACCTCCCACTAAAACTCAAAGGACCAGCTCGGCACTGGCTGAATAGCTTGCCAGCAGATTCTGTCGGCATTTGGGAGGATCTAGAAGACGCATTTCTTGACAACTTCTAGGGCACTTATGTGCAGCCACCGGATGCTGATGACTTGAGCCACATAACCCAGCAGCCAGGGGAATCGGTCAGACAATTCTGGACACGGTTCTTGACTAAGAAAAATCAAAGACTGTCCGGATGCAGAGGCCCTAGCGGCATTCAAGCATAACATCCGCGATGAGTGGCTCGCCCGCCACCTCGGCCAGGAGAAGCCGAAATCTATGGCAGCCCTCACAACACTCATGACCCGCTTTTGCATGGGCGAGGACAGCTGGCTGGCTCGCAGCAATATCACATCAAGGAATCCAGATACCTCGGATACCAAAGATGTCAACGGTAGGCAGCGTCGTAATAGACCAAAGCACCACAATAACGGTGATAACGCCGAAGACACGGCAGTCAATGCCGGATTCAGAGGCTCTAGATCCGGTCAGCGGAAATAGCCATTCAAAAGAAATACTCTGGCTCCGTCTAGTCTGGATCGCATATTGGATCGCTCGTGTCAAATCCACGGCACCCCTGACAAGCCAGCCAATCACACCAACAGAGAATGCTGGGTGTTCAAGCAGGCTGGCAAGTTAAATGCCAAGAATAAGGACAAGGGGCTGCATAGCGACGACGAGGAAGAGCCCCGGCCGCCGAACATAGGAGGACAGAAGGGGTTTCCCCCTCAAGTGAAGATGGTGAACATTATATACGCAACCCACATTCCCAAGAGGGAGTGGAAGCGTGCACTAAGGGACGTCTATGCGATGGATCCCGTAGCCCCAAAGTTCAACCCATGGTCTGCTTGTCTGATCACCTTCGATCGCAGGGACCACCCCACGAGCATCCATCATGGCGGATCCGCCGCACTGGTCCTAGACCCCATCATTGACGGATTTCACCTCACTCGAGTCCTTATGGACTGCGGCAACAGCCTGAACCTGCTTTATCAGGATACAATGCGAAAATGGGTATCAATCCCTCAAGGAAAAAACCCAGCAAAACCACCTTTAAGGGCGTCATCCCAGGTGTAGAGGCCCATTGTACAGGCTCAATCACACTGGAAGCGGCCTTCGGATCACCGGATAACTTCCGAAGCGAAGAGTTAATCTTCGATATCGTCCCGTTTCGGAGTGGCTATCATGCACTGCTCAGACGGACCACATTTGCAAAATTCAATGTAGTGCCGCATTACACATAACTCAAGCTCAAGATGCTAGGACCTCGCGAGGTCATAACAGTAAATGGAAACACAGAACGCTCGCTCCGTACAGAAGAGCACACTGCGGCCCTTGCAGTAGAGGCACAAAGCAGCATGTTCAGGAAGACCACTCATTTGGCGTTACAGCCCCCGGACACCTTCAAGTGAGTCCGGAACAATCTGCAACAGGATCGCATGGCGCGACCAGCGCTCGCCTAGCAATCCGGCCCCCATCCCAGTCCCAGTGCAATGACGAAATTCGTGTCGCGCGTACATAACTACACATTGAAAATACCATGGACATAGGCGGGGGCACAATCAGGACACGCCCCGCATTGTGGCTTAACCACACTAGGGGCTGTATACCTTTGACATTCCTTTTCTCTTTCAGGGCCTAACTCTTCGAAAGCCCTTTCCGGCAGTCCGATTGCCGGACACATTCCGGAAGCAACAACCAAGGCGGCAAGAAGCTAAGGTGAACACGAGAACCGCCAGGTGGTCTCTAGTAATACTTGATATACCCGCTTTTCACTATTTATGCGTAGCTTGCCTTGGGATAGGACATTTCGAATTGCCCTACTTTATGCTTATTGCACTACTTGTACTAGTATGCTTCGACGTATTATCCAAATAACAATGCATATTATTAATCTGTCATTGCATTATTTAAGTTTTTCTCTTTCTCTTATATGTCCATTTATGACATTCCGCACCTGCATGCTCGGGTACGGTCAGTACGCCAGGGGCTCTCGTTTACCCTGTAATACGGCGCAAGAAGTCCGAACACTTTTGACAGTGCTGCACCCCGAACTTATAGCATTATATGCATCAGCTCCGAATCATGTCTTGGGTCAACTGTTGGGTTGCCCGGCTCCCATGCTTTGGTACCTTACGTTCCGCTATATCGGCTAAGGTAGCGGTGGGAGAACTACTGCGATTGTGTCCTGGTTCTTACGGACGAGCACCTCAGTAGAGAAAGCCAAAAACTGACTCTCATGATAAGGCGAGAGACTGGTTGCTGTTCGAGAGGTCTCAAGTCCTTAAAGACTTTTTCCGCTTCGGGCGATGAGTCGGCCTTGTCCGGCTCAGGCGTGTATAGCGCCCAAATTCAGCCCTTCGAATACTAGGGGCTTCACCAAAAATTTAAAATCATAGACTTCTATGGCTAAGTGAGAGTGATAAAGCATTATAGTCCGATTGCCTGGTTCGTTGCACTGAACACCTCCCTTGAAGGACCCAAAATTGGGATAAAGAGTGTTCATATTTACCCCGAACACCCCAGTAGTAGTTACATGGGGGTTGAAGCCGACGACTGGCCAACTCCCAGATTTTATAAACGGCCGCACAGAAGGTAACATTTTAAATTAAGAAAGCATCGCATGGCGCAAAAGAATTTGTTTCATATTACAGGATCACATGGGCATGTTCATTCAAAAATTACATCCTTGGCACACTCATCCGCCACTAAGCGGGAACCCTTCAGGACGCTCTCATAGTAATTCTTGGGGCAGCGATATTCCTTGCCCTCCGGTGGCCCCTCCTTCACAAGCTTCATGGCGTCCAGCTTCGCCCAGTGCACCTTCGCTCGGGCAAAAGCCCTGCGTGCACCTTCGATGCAGACGGACCGCTTGATGACTTCAAGCCGTGGGCAGGCTTCCACCAGCCGCCTCACCACACCGAAGTAGCTGCCGGACAGGGGCTCTCCAGGTCACATCCAGACTATAAGGCCCCTCATGGCCTGTTCGGCCGCCTTGTGAAATTCGACCAACTGCTTCAGCTGGTCGCTCAAGGACACGGGGTGTTTGGTCCCAGTATACTGAGATGAGAACAACTTCTTTGTTGAGCTCCCCTCCTTAGCCGGTAAAACTCCGCGGCATCCAGCACACTGCGGGGAAGATCTGCAAACGCTCCTGGAGATCTCCGAACTCGGGTAAGAAAAAGGAAAGTCTCCTTCACATGCTTGCTTTGCATATTGAATGCCTTACCTGCTGCTATCTTCTTCGCCACATCAATCTCCTGGAGGGCCTTGTGGGCTTCGGCCTTGGTGCTCCGGACGCTTTCAAGCGCCTGCGCGAGCTCGGACTCTCGCGTCTTGGAGTCAAGCTCCAAGGACTCGTGCTTTTTGGCGAGCGCCTCGAGCTCTTGCTGCAGCTCGCCTACTCGGGTTTCTTGTTTCTCCCGTTCAATGCGTTCTTTGGCCGCTTTGTCTTTGGCCTCGGACAACGCCTTCCTCAGGGTCTCCACCTTGGTCGTGGCCCTGACAAATTCATGATGATCCTATTACTTTACACCGAACTTCTTTTTAACTATATAAACTGGGGTATATCTTACCTTTGCTCTCTTCGAGCTGCCCCTTGGTAAGGCCGAGCTCGTCCTCGGACCGCTTCAGGGCCTGCTTCAGCGTAGAGACCTCCATAGTATGTGCGGCAGCGGCTAGCAGGGAAGCCTGCACATACACATAGAAATACTCTAATTAGACTCATGAGTTATCATTTGATACTCTATTCGGCTTTTCTTCGCGAACGCCGAACATCGCATCAGGGGCTACTATCTATGCGGTAATATTTTTATATTTTGAATGCTTACCTCAAAGCCTGTAAGAGGCCGGCACAAGCTTCGGTCAGTCCGTTTTGGCGGACTGAACCTTCTTGACCACCGCACTCATGATAGTGCGGTGTTCTTCATCGATGGAAGCGCTGTGAAGCGCTTCCAGCAAGTTGTCCGGTGCCTCTGGTTGGACAGAGGACACCGGCACGGATGGTTGGCCCCCCTTAATGGGAGACCGCCTACCGGAGTCCGGAACCATCGAAGGTTCCGGCGCAGTGTCTGGCTGGGGCCCGAACTCGAAGCCGTAGGAGCCTCGCTCCCTTGGTACCCAGGGTCCGGGAGGTCGCCGTGAGGCGCCCCAAGATCACCTCCCCTTGAGTCGGTGCCTTTTGAGACACCACCTCGGCGTTGTCCGTAGGGCGAGGGGTGGAAGCCGTCGGAGGAGAACCGCTGTTCATATCCGACAAGCCCAAAGAGCCGCTCGACGAGGGTATGTCGAGATGAGCTCGGGCCGGACTGCATAATCATCTTCGGCATGAGCAAAGGCAGTACAATAAAACATACCATGAAGTACTATGTTGTCCGGACACTTACGACTTCGCGAGGAGCTTGTCCCTGGGTAGCTACTCGTCGCCGTTGTTGGCGGCTGTCGTGGCACAATCCAGAGGGAGGGTCTTTCCCTTCTTGGACCCTTCGGCCTCCCCGGATGGGTCGGCCTTCCTTTTCTTGTCTCCCCCGGCTAGGGGGGGGGCTTTTCTCATCCTCCTCGTTTCCATGGGAGGAGTGCACGTCGGACTCATCGGATGATGAGTCCGATAGAACCTTGCGCCGGAGACCCTTTCGGGTCCCCGCGGCCTTCTTCTTGGCCTTCTTTTCTGGCACCTCGTAAGGTGCCGGAGTCAGCATCTTCGTTAGAAGAGCGTTTACAGGATCTTCAGGCAGGGGGGCTGGGCAATCAAGCTGCTCCGTTGTCTTTATCTAGTCCTGTTAATGACATGAAAGCTTAAATCCAGCACATAACTAAACCAGGGCAAATAAATACCCTGAGAGATATAAAAGCCTACCGGATGGGCGTGGCACTTTGCACTAAGTCCACGGTCCTCGGTGAGGGAGGGAGTCATCTCAGCGCCGTTGAACAGCACCCTCCAGACGTCCTCGTGCGTCGTGTCGTAGAGCTCTCACAGCGTATGGTGCTGGGCTGAGTCAAACTCCCACAAAACAAATGCCCGTCGTTGGCACGGAAGGATCCGGCGGAAGAGCATAACCTGGACCACATTGACGAGCTTGATTTTCTTGTTCGTCATGTTCTGGATGCAGGTCTGGAGTCCGGTCGGCTCTATAGAAGAACCCCAGGACATGCCCTTCTTTTTCCAGGAGGTGAGCCGCGTGGGGATTCCGGATCGAAGTTTGGGGGCCGCCACCCAGTTGGAGTCACGCGGCTCGGTGATGTAGAACCACCCCGATTGCCGCCCCTTTATGGTATCCACGTAGGTACCCTCGTGCCAGGTGACATTAGGCATCTTGCCCACCATGGCACCTCCACACTCGGCTTGCTGGCCACCCACCACCTTCGGTTTGACATTGAAGGTTTCCAGCCATAGGCCGAAGTGGGGCCTGATGGGGAGGAAGGCATCGCACACGACGATAAACGCCGAGATGTTGAGGATGAAGTTGGGGGCCAGATCATGAAAATCCAGTCCGTAGTAGAACATGAGCCCGCGGACAAACGGGTGGAGAGGAAATCCCAGTCCACGGATGAAATGGGTAAGAAAGACTACCCTCTCATGGGGTTCAGGCGTTGGGACGATCTGCCCCGCATTCGGCAGCCGGTGCGCGATATTCGCAGCTAGGTATCCGGCTTCCCATAACTTTTTGATGTTCTCCTCCGTGACGGAGGAGAACATCCACTTGCCTCCTGCTCCGGACATGATTGGAGTGGTTCGAGAAGAAGAACGCGAGCTTGGGCGCTAGAGCTCGGGTGTGCGGGAATGGGTAAGCGAGAAGGAAGAAGGCGTGGGTGAAAAAAGTAAATCTTTGTCCCTTTATAAGGGCGGAGGAGGCGATGAGTCTCCCCACTTGCCTGGCAAAACCTCTTATTCCCCAGGCACCGTAATTGAGGGCGCGGTTGGGTTACCCACGTCCGTATTGATGAGAATCCCGTAATAAGGGGAACACGATATCTGCTTTGACAAGACGTATCAAGAAAACCGCCTCGCGATATGTGCGGAGCTGGTTGAGAAAAGCGGTTCGAATAATAACCGGGCCATGGTGTGATGTCATGCTGTCGAAACATGTCAGCAGATTAGATTTGTGGAAATATTATTCTCTCTACGGTGGTATGTGGAACTTATTTTGCAGGGTTGGACACTATCCTTGCATTCAAACTCTTCCATGGTGTATTCGGAGGAGGAACCCGCCTTGCAATGCTGAAGACAATACTGCGCACCGGACTCATCGTCATTGAAGCCTGGTTCAGGGGCTACTGAGAGAGTCCTGGATTAGGGGGTCTCCGGACAGCCGGACTATATCCTTTGGCCGGAATATTGGACTATGAAAATACAGGATTGAAGACTTCATCCCGTGTCCGGATGGGACTCTACTTGGCCTGGAAGGCAAGCTAGGCAATACGGATATGGATATCTCCTCCTTTGTAACCGACCTTGTGTAACCCTAGCCCCCTCCGGTGTTTATATAAACTGGAGGGTTTTAGTCCGTAGGACAAGATACAATCACACCATAGGCTAGCTTCTAGGGTTTAGCCTCTCTGATCTCGTGGTAGATCAACTCTTGTAATACTCATATCATCAAGAACAATCAAGCAGGACTAGGGTTTTACCTCCATCGAAGGGCCCGAACCTGGGTAAACATCATGTCCCCTGCCTCCTGTTACCATCCGCCTTAGACGCATAGTTCGGGACCCCCTACCCGAGATCCGCCAGTTTTGACACCAACTAGTCCACTGAAGGTCCCTTTGCAGGAACCCACAAGGTTTTGGGATACTGCTCAGGTTTCCAGTAGGTCCCATCAGCATTTAGTTTCCTCTCAAAGGCATTACCCTCTTTCCTAGGGTTCCTATTGAGTATCTGCTTTTTAAGCACATCACAAAGTGCCTGATGCCCTTTGAGGCTTTTGTACATGCCTGTCACATACAATTCCTTCAGCCCTACATGGTCAGTGATACTAGCAGCATCCTCATATGAGGTATTTGTGATAGCAGAGATAGTTGAAGAATTTGCACCAATAGAAGCATTTGAACTTTCAGGTGAAGAATTAGCAGATTCACGTTCAATGCATTTCAAACATGGTGTAATGAATTCAAGCTGAGTGGAATTGATTTGTTGAGCAAGCAATGAATCGTGTTCCTTCTGAAGATCTTCGTAACTCACCCTTAGCTGCTCAAGATCTTGCTTTCTTTGAAGAAATTCATAAGAAAGATTCTCATGATCAGATAAGAGTGTGTTATGATGACTCTGAAGATTATCAAACTTAGTCTGAAGTCTCTGAAGACTTTCAACCAAAGCTTTAGAACGATACATTTCTTCACCCAACATATCATCGCTCTCATCTAGCATGTTTTGAACTTTTTCCAAAGCTCTTTGTTGTTTAGTGGCAAGGGAAGCAAGTTTGGTATAGCTGGGTCCAAATTCTTCACCAGATTCATCATTACTGGACTCAGATAGGTAGCATTCAGTTACCTTGTCACCTTTTGCCATAAGGCATGGTGCAGAGGATGATGATTCTGGATCGAAAGTCATAGCCTAGCGCGACTCCATGAAATCCTCAAACCAGGGATCATGATGAGTTCGATGACCTTCATAGACCTCAGAGAGTCGGTCCCAGATGAGCATCGCATGGCTGATGTCTACTACACAACCTTCTTCTTGTAGACGTTGTTGGGCCTGCAAGTGCACAGGTTTGTAGGACAGTAGAAAATTTCCCTCAAGTGGATGACCTAAGGTTTATCAATCCATAGGAGGCGTAGGATGAAGATGGTCTCTCTCAAGAAACCCTTCAACCAAATAACAAAGAGTCTCTTGTGTCCCCAACACACCCAATACAATGGTAAATTGTATAGGTGCACTAGTTCGGCGAAGAGATGGTGATACAAGAGGTATATGGATGGTAGATAATAGTTTTTGTAATCTGAAATAATAAAAACAGCAAGGTAGCAAGTGATAAAAGTGAGCGTAAACGGTATTGCAATGAGTTGAAACAAGGCCTAGGGTTCATACTTTCACTAGTGTAAGTTCCCTCAACAATACTAACATAATTGGATCATAAAAATATCCCTCAACATGCAACAAAGAGTCACTCCAAAGTCACTAATAGCAGAGAACGAACAAAGAGATTATGGTAGGGTACGAAACCACCTCAAAGTTATTCTTTCCAATCAATCCGTTGGGCTATTCCTATAAGTGTCACAAACAGCCCTAGAGTTCGTACTAGAATAACACCTTAAGACACAAATCAACCAAAAACCCTAATGTCACCTAGATACTCCAATGTCACCTCAAGTATCCGTGGGTATGATTATACGATATGCATCACACAATCTCAGATTCATCTATTCAACCAACAAAAAGGACCTCAAAGAGTGCCCCAAAGTTTCTACCGGAGAATCACGACGAAAACGTGTGCCAACCCCTATGCATAGGTTCATGGACCCGCAAGTTGCTCACCTTAACATACATCAAGTGGCACGTGGTATCCCATTGTCACCACAGATATCCATGGCAAGACATACATCAAGTGTTCTCAAATCTTTAAAGACTCAATCCGATAAGATTACTTCAAAGGGGAAACTCGATTCATTACAAGAGAGAAGAGGGGGGAAGAAACATCATAGGATCCAAATATAATAGCAAAGCTCGCGATACATCAAGATTGTATCATCTCAAGAACATGAGAGAGAGAGAGATCAAACACATAGCTACTGGTACATACCCTCAGCCCCGAGGCAGAACTACTGCCTCCTCGTCATGGAGAGCGCCGGGATGATGAAGATGGCCACCGGTGAGGGTTCCCCCCTCCGGCAGGGTGCCGGAATAGGGTCCCGATTGACTTTTGGTGGCTACGGAGGCTTCTGGCGGCGGAACTCCCGATCTATTGTTGCGTTCTGGAAGTTTTAGGTCACATAGGTATATATGGGTGCAGGAGGTACGTCAGGGGAGCCACGAGGGCCCCACAAGGCAGGGGGGCGCGCCCTAGGGGGGTGGGCGCGCCCCCCACCCTCGTGGGCAGCTCCCGTATCTTCTGACGTGGGGTCCAAGTCCATCAGGTGTGTTTCCTTCCAAAAATAACTTCTCCAGTTGATTTCGTTCCGTTTCGACTCCGTCTGATATTTCTTTTCTTCGAAACACTGAAATAGGCATAAAACAGCAAATCTGGGTTGGGCCTCTGGTTAATAGGTTAGTCCCAAAAATAATATAAAAGTGGAAAATAAAGCCCAATATTGCCTAAAACAGTAGATAATATAGCATGGAGCAATCAAAAATTATAGATACGTTGGAGACGTATCAAGCATCCCCAAGCTTGATTCCTGCTCGTCCTCGAGTAGGTAAATGATAAAAAAGATAATTTTTGATGTGGAATGCTAGTTGGCATAATTTGAATGTAATTCTTCTTACTTGTGATATGAATATTCAGATCCATAAGATTCAAGACAAAAGTTTAATATTGACATAGAAACAATAATACTTCAAGCATACTAACAAAGCAATCATGTCTTCTCAAAATAACATGGCCAAAGAAAGTTATCCCTACAAAATCATATAGTCTGGCTATGCTCCATTTTCACCACACAAAATATTTAAATCATGCACAACCCCGATGACAAGCCAAGCAATTGTTTCATACTTTTGATGTTCTCAAACTTTTTCAATCTTCACGCAATACATGAGTGTGAGCCATGGACATAGCACTATAGGTGGAATAGAATGGTGGTTGTGGAGAAGACAAAAAGGGAGAGGATAGTCTGACATCAACTAGGCGTATCAACGGGCTATGGAGATGCCCATTAATAGATATCAATGTGAGAGCGTAGGGATTGCCATGCAATGGATGCACTAGAGCTATAAATGTATGAAAGCTCAACAAAAGAATCTAGTGGGTGTGCATCCAACTCGCTTGCTCACGAAGACCTAGGGCATTTTGAGGAAGCCCATCATTGGAATATACAAGCCAAGTTCTATAATGAAAGATTCCCACTAGTATATGAAAGTGACAACATATGAGACTCTCCATATGAAGAACATGGTGCTACTTTGAAGCACAAGTGTGGAAAAAGGATAGTAGCATTGTCCCTTTTATTTTTTTTATTTTTTATTTGGACTTTCTCTTTTTTTGGCCTTTCTTTTTTTATTTGGCCTTTTTTTGCCTTTCTTTTTTTACTTTGGGACAATGCTCTATTGAATGATGATCATCACACTTCTATTTATTTACAACTCGATGATACAACTCGATACTAGAACAAAGTATGACTCTATATGAATGCCTCCGGCGGTGTACCGGGATATGCAATGAATCAAGAGTGACAAGTATGAAAGAATTATGAGCAGTGGCTTTGCCACAAATACTATGTCAACTACATGATCATGCTAAGCAATATGACAATGATGAATGTGTCATGATAAACTGGATGGTGGAAAGTTGCATGGCAATATATCTCGGAATGGCTATGGAAATGCCATAATAGGTAGGTATGGTGGCTGTTTTGAGGAAGGTATATGGTGGGTTTATGGTACCGGTGAAAGTTGCGCGGTACTAGAGAGGCTAGCAATGGTGGAAGGATGAGAGTGCGTATAATCCATGGACTCAACATTATTCATAAAGAACTCACATACTTATTGCAAAAATCTATTAGTTATCGAAACAAAGTACTACGTGCATGCTCCTAGGGGGATAGATTGGTAGGAAAAGACCATCGCTCGTCCCCGACCGCCACTCATAAGGAAGGCAATCAATAAATAAATCATGCTCCGACTTCATCACATAACGGTTCACCATACGTGCATGCTACGGGAATCACAAAATTCAACACAAGTATTTCTCAAATTCATAACCACTCAACTAGCATGACTCTAATATCACCATCTCCATATCTCAAAACAATTATCAAGTATCAAACTTCTCATAGTATTCAACACACTCATAAGAGAATTTTATTATTCTTGAATACCTAGCATATTAGGATTTTAAGCAAATTACCATGCTATTTAAGACTCTCAAAATAACCTAAGTGAAGCATGAGAGTTCATCTATTTCTTCAAAATAAAATTACCACCATGCTCTAAAAGATATAAGTGAAGCACTAGAGCAACAACAAACTACTCCGAAAGATTTAAGTGAAGATCAATGAGTAGTCGAATAATTATGCAACTATGTGAAGACTCTCTAACATTTAATAATTTCAGATCTTGGCATTTTATTTAAACAGCAAGTAAAGCAAAATAAAACGACATTATAAGAATGGCAAACATCATGTGAAGAAGCAAAAACTTAGGATCAACCGATACTAACCGATAATTGTTGAAGAAGAAAGGTGGGATGCCAACAGGGGCATCCCCAAGCTTAGACGCTTGAGACTTCTTGAAATATTATCTTGGGGTGCCTTGGGCATCCCCAAGCTTGAGCTTTTGTGTCTCCTTAATTCCTCTCATATCACGGTCTCCCTAAATCTCAAAAGCTTCATCCACACAAAACTCAACAAGGACTCGTGAGATAAGTTAGCATAAACCATTGCAAAAAACTTATCATACTCTACTGTAGAAAATCACTAAAATTATTATTCAACATTTCATACCAAATTCCTCTGCATATTTAATAGTCCTATCCTCAAATAGAATCATTAAAGAAGCAAACATATGCAAACAATGCAAACATAACAGCAATCTGCCTAAACAGGATAGTCTGTAAAGAATGCAGCAACATCCATACTTCCCTAGCTCCAAAAATTATGAAATAAAATTCCCACTGTAGTAAATTTATCAGATCTTAATATTAAAAAGGTTTCAACATTTTATCACATTCTGAATTTTCTAGGGAATTATTGCAACAGCGGTAAAATTTCTGTTTTCAAACAGCAACATGTATACTTGTAACATAGGCATAGTAAAGGCTATCAATGCCACTTTTATTGAAATAAAATATGCAAAACATTGTTCTAAATAACAGAAAGCAAATCCTAACAAAATAAATTGACGTTCCAAGAAAAACACATATCATGTGGCAAATAAAAATATAGCTCCAAGTAAAGTTACCGATGAACGAAGACGAAAGAGGGGATGCCTTCCGGGGCATCCCCAAGCTTAGGCTCTTGGTTGTCCTTGAATATTACCTTGGGGTTCCTTGGGAATCCCCAATCTTAGGCTCTTTCCACTCCTTATTCCATAGTCCATCGAGTCTTTACCCAAAACTTGAAAACTTCACAACACAAAACTTAACAGAAAACTCGTAAGCTCCGTTAGCGAAAGAAAACAAAACACTACTTCAAGGTACTGTAATGAACTCATTATTTATTTATATTGGTGTTAAACCTACTGTATTACAACTTCTCTATGGTTTATAAACTCTTTTACTAGCCATAGATTCATCAAAATAAGTAAACAACACACGAAAAACAGAATCTGTCAAGAACAGAACAGTCTATAGTAATCTGGATCAAACGTATACTTCTGGAACTCATAAAATTCTCAACTAAATTGCTGGACCTGAGGAATTTATCTATTAATAATCTTCAAAAATAATTAACTAAATATCACTCTCCAAATAAAAATGGCAGCAATTCTCGTGAGCGCTAAAGTTTCTGTTTTTTACAGCATGATCAACAAGACTTTCCCCAAGTCTTCCCAAAGGTTCTACTTGGCAAAAACACTAATTAAAATCATAAAACCACATCTAAACAGAGGCTAGATGAATTATTTATTACTAAACAGGAACAAAAAGCAAGGAACTAAAATAAAATTGGGTTGCCTCCCAACAAGCGCTATCGTTTAATGCCCCTAGCTAGGCATGATGATTTCAATGATGCTCACATAAAGGATAAGAATTGGAACATAAAGAGAGCATCATGAAGAATATGACTAGCACATTTAAGTCTAACCCACTTCCTATGCATAGGGATTTTGTGAGTAAACAACTTATGGGAACAATAATCAACTTGCATAGGAAGGTAAAACAAGCATAACTTCAAAACTTTAAGCACATAGAGAGCAAACTTGATATTATTGCAATTCCTACAAGCATATGTTCCTCCCTCATATTAATTTTCAGTAGCATCATGAATGAATTCAACAATATAACCAGCACCTAAAGCATTCTTTTCATGATCTATAAGCATAGAAAATTTACTACTCTCCACATAAGCAAAATTCTTCTCCTGAAAAATAGTGGGAGCAAACGCAACAAAATAACTATCATGTGATTGAAAATTAAGATCAAGATGACAAGTTTCATGGTTATCATTATTATTTAAAGCATACGTGTCATTACAATAATCATCATAGATAGGAGGCATGCTTTCATCATAATAAATTTTCTCATCAAAACTTGGGGGACAAAAAATATCATCTTCATCAAACATAGCTTCCCCAAGCTTGTGGCTTTGCATATCATTAGCATCATGGATATTCAAGGAATTCATACTAACAACATTGCAATCATGCTCATCATTCAAATATTTAGTGCCAAACATTTGATAGATTTCTTCTTCTAGCACTTGAGCACAATTATCCTTTCCATCATACTCACGAAAGATATTAAAAAGGTGAAGCGTATGAGACAAACTCAATTCCATTTTTTTATAGTTTTCTTTTATAAACTAAACTAGTGATAAAAACAAGAAACTAAAAGACTCTATTGCAAGATCTAAAGATATACCTTCAAGCGCTAACCTCCCCGGCAACGGCGCCAGAAAAGAGCTTGATGTCTACTACACAACCTTCTTCTTGTAGACGTTGTTGGGCCTGCAAGTGCACGTGTTAATAGGACAGTAGCAAATTTCCCTCAAGTGGATGACCTAAGGTTTATCAATCCGTAGGAGGCATAGGATGAAGATGGTCTCTCTAAAGCAACCCTGCAACCAAATAACAAAAAGTCTCTTGTGTCCCCAACACACCCAATACAATGGTAAATTGTATAGGTGCACTAGTTCGGCGAAGAGATGGTGATACAAGTGGTATATGGATGGTAGATAAAAGTTTTTGTAATTTGAAATAATAAAAACAGCAAGGTAGAAAGTGATAAAAGTGAGCGTAAACAGTATTGCAATGAGTTGAAACAAGGCCTAGGGTTCATACTTTCACTAGTGTAAGTTCCCTCAACAATACTAACATAATTGGATCATAAAACTATCCCTCAACATGCAACAAAGAGTCACTCCAAAGTCACTAATAGCGGAGAACGAACGAAGAGATTATGGTAGGGTACAAAACCACCTCAAAGTTGTTCTTTCCAATCAATCTGTTGGGCTATTCCTATAAGTGTCACAAACAACCCTAGAGTTCGTACTAGAATAACACGTTAAGACACAAATCAACCAAAACCCTAATGTCACCTAGATACTCCAATGTCACCTCATGTATCCATGGGTATGATTATACGATATGCATCACACAATCTCAGATTCATCTATTCAACCAACACAAAGGACCTCAAAGAGTGCCCCAAAGTTTCTACCAGAGAATCATGACGAAAACATGTGCCAACCCCTATGCATAGGTTCATGGACCCGCAAGTTGGTCACCTTAACATACATCAAGTGGCACGCGGTATCCCATTGTCACCACAGATATCCACGGCAAGACATACATCAAGTGTTCTCAAATCTTTAAAGACTCAATCCGATAAGATTACTTCAAAGGGGAAACTCGATTCATTACAAGAGATAAGAGGGGGGAAGAAACATCATAGGATCCAAATATAATAGCAAAGCTCGCGATACATCAAGATCGTATCATCTCAAGAACACAAGAGAGAGATCAAACACATAGCTACTGGTACATACCCTCAGCCCCGAGGGAGAACTACTCCCTCCTCGTCATGGAGAGCGCCGGGATGATGAAGATGGCCACCGGTGAGGGTTCCCCCCTCCGGCAGGGTGCCGGAACAGGGTTCCGATTGACTTTTGGTGGCTACGGAGGCTTCTGGCGGCAGAACTCCCAATCTATTGTTGCGTTCTGGAAGTTTTAGGTCACATAGGTATATATGGGTGCAGGAGGTACGTCAGGGGAGCCACGAGGGTCCCACGAGGCAGGGGGCACGCCCTAGGGGGGTGGGCGCGCCCCCACCCTTGTGGGAAGCTCCCGTATCTTCTGACGTGGGGTCCAAGTCCATCAGGTGTGTTTCCTTCCAAAAATAACTTCTCCAGTTGATTTCGTTCTGTTTCGACTCCGTCTGATATTCCTTTTCTTCGAAACACTAAAATAGGCATAAAACAACAAATCTGGGCTGGTCCTCCGGTTAATAGGTTAGTCCCAAAAATAATATAGATGTGGAAAATAAAGCCCAATATTGCCTAAAACAGTAGATAATATAGCATGGAGCAATCAAAAATTATAGATACGTTGGAGATGTATCAATGGCTGAGATGCATAATGTTCCTGAATTGATTTTGGGACAGCCCGGAGCAGATGATGTCCTTCGCCATGAGGTTAAGTAGAGTGTACTTGCGAATATCATCAGCCTCCGCCATTTTGCATAGATCGGTAAGACCAATCTCAGTGATGGTCCATAGTTCGCTGTTCATCGCCATGAGGCGCTTCTTCATCATGGCCTTCCACTTGGGATAATCATGACCGTCAAAGATGGGGCATGTCACTGTCTTCATTCCTGCAGTCGACATAACTAAAACTCTAGGAGGTTAAACCAAAATCACACAGAACAAGGGAGTACCTTGCTATGATACAAATTGAAAGTACATTAAGTCAACTAGAGGGGGGTGAATAGGCGATTTTTACAAATTCATCGCTGAGGAATTTCACAGTGAGGAAATTCCTATGTCACAAATGACTAGCAGCGGAATAAGTACTCAGATGCAAGCACAACAGAACAAAAGCATAGTCATCATGATGAAATGAAAACAAGCACAGAGTACAGAAAGCGTAAACACAGGATAAGCAGGCTGAAGACAAGCTGACTAAAGAAATTGAACTGAGGAAATTGAGAAAGTCTTCAGTTAAATCTTCAAACAGTTGCAATCAAGTACACAACACAGTAATGCAGAAATGGAAGGGTTGAGGAAATAGTACCAGTTAGCTTGGTGAAGACAATGATTTGGTAGACCAGTTCCAACTACTGTGACAGTCGTATGTCTGGTTGGAGCGGCTAGGTATTTAAACCTGAGGACACATAGTCCCAGACACACAGTCCTCACCGTATTCTCCTTGAGCTAAGGTCACACAGACCTCGCCCAATCACTCGTGGGAAGTCTTCAGGTGATTCCCAAACCTTCACAAACTCGGTCACTCGGTGATCCACAGTTTCCTCTTGGATGCTCTAGACCATGACGCCTAACCGTCTGGAAGATGCACAGTCTTCAAAGGTAACAAGCGTCAGATCCACACAGGAACAATCTCTTCCATGATGCTCAATCACTTTGGGTTGGTAGGTGTTTGGTTTGGGGTTTTGGGTTTTTACTCACTTGATGATTTTCGCTCAAAGTCCTCGGAGGATGGAATGCTCTCAATGACAAGTGTCAGTTTCTCGCGGAGCAGCCAACCAACTAGTGGTTGTAGGGGGAGGCTATTTATAGCCTAGGGAGCTGCCCAGCATGATAAGACATGAATTCCCTTCAATGATATGACCGGTAGGTGGGTAGATATTTTGGGACAGCTGGCGCATAGCACAACAACGGTCGAAAATTTGACTATCAAATTACTCAGGGCTATCATGTTCCTCACTTGTAGGCAATCCGCACTGGCGAATTCCTAACTCCTCAGTCAGAACAAATTCCTCAGAGACCAGAAGAACTTCATCTCTGTCACTGAAGAAATTGACTGAACTGTATGATATTTCCAATGGCTTCACTCGAAGGGATTGGTAGGTGTATGATTTTGAGATGAGCATCACTTGGAAACTTTTCTTTAGTTTTACCTCGACCCCCTTTAATAGTACGGTGTTTCCTATGACTCAAGAAAGAGAAAAACAAAACTATGAAAACAAAAGTCTTCGAGCTTCATATTCCTCGCATGAATATCAAGTCTTTAGGATCACACCAATTTCTTCACTTTCAAAGTCTTCAGAAAGCCAAAGTCTTCAGTTGAAGACATTCATTTTTAGGGGCCGACTTTCTCTGTAAATATCAAACTCCTCATAGACTTATAGACCTGTGTACACTCACAAGAACATTAGTCCCTTAACCTATAAGTCTTCAATACACCAAAACCACTAAGGGGCACTAGATACACTTACATTCAGGCGCAACACTAGAGGTTTCCCTGGCAATTTCATCAGCGGCTAGAATAGCTTCATCAGCCCTGGTACTTTCATTTTCATCGCAGCCTAATTTTCATCAGCAGTGCTGGCATGTTCTTCAGTTGGCTGGGCAGATGCTTCATCCTGAGGAGATTCATGTTGCGTTGGGGCTGCAACATTGGAGGTGAATCCCTTCACCATGTTGACGAATCTGACTTTGGCTCCCAGCCAATCTGCACGGTAGATGTCAAATTCATCACCGAGTGCCTTGATCTCAGCTTGCACAGTCACAAGTTCATCAGTTGTCATTTTAATAGCGTTCTTCTTCAGAAAATTCTCTTTCTTGTACTGAGCCTTCTTGAGCTTCCTAGCCTTCTCGAATTTCCATTTTTCTTCGCCTATGAATGCGGTCATCATGTGACTTTGGCCAGGAGTGAGCTTGAAGTCAGGCATAGGTGTGTTGGGGTCCTTGTGCCAGAGATCAACGAAATCAAGGATCATCTTGGGATCCAACAGAAGAGGCACATCCATGCCTTTGGCTCTAGCGGCCCTTTGTTGTCTATCTCTAATGATTTCAGCGAGTTCTTCATCATCAGCTTCATCTTCACTGGACGGTACATGAAAGGCAACCTGCTTCTTGTGAGGACTTGGTCTAGAGCCTCGTCCAGCAGTAGCCTTGGTCTTCAGCAAGGTTGGGCCTGTTGAGGACTGCGGACGAGCTGAAGAACTTGTAGAGGCTCCTGGGGCAATTGAGATGCCTGTGGTCCTTTGGCAAGTGGCGAGGTGCACAGGTGCCGAGGACTTTTTCGGAGCAACTGAGGTCTTTGCAACAGGAGGAACTGGAGAAGCTTGAGGAATTTGCCGTGAGGGTGAGGGCATTTCTGAGGAACTTGGTGGTTTGCGAGCTGCCTTCTTGGGCATAGCCTTCCTGGGCTTGCTAGCAGAGGCCTCAGTAGTAGCAACAACAATGTCTTCATTGAATTTCCTAACTGCCTCTTTGGCCACTTTGGCCAATTTAGCTTGTCGCTTGGCCCATTCAGCAGGAAATTCCTCACGTCTTCTGATGCTAGAGGGATCAACTTCTTGACCAGGTGCCAGTGGAGGTCTAAGGCATGGAGGGTGTACGACGAATTTCTTCATGTACTTGGGAGTGACATAGCGATATTCCCTCCATTCTCTGGCCCATCTCCTCTCAATACCCTGCATAGATGTCTTCAGGGATTTCAAAGGCAGTGTTGACTTCCAATTTCTTCCCTCCCTTCTAAGGTTTCTTGCCGTCAGCCATTTTCTTCAGCTGAGGATTTTGAAAAATTGAGTTCTCTGAAGAGGTCTTCGAGGAACGCTGCAAATGAGTTAAGTTCATGAGAACCTAGTGATTCAGCAGTGGACATGTGTACCTGTGAACAGAGTATAGGTGCGAAGAATGTGGAGAGGTCACATGCGCTCTTAGAAGTTTTTGCAAAAAGAACAAGTTTGAGGAATTTGACCAGAGGTGTCTTGAGGAATTTCACTAAGCGTTTTTTGAGTTAGGTTCCAGCATTGTATAGATTGGAAATCCACACAATTGAGGAATATTGAAGAAAAATATTGCTTAGAGAAACAGATCAAGAACAAATGCTTATGTGAGGTGTTTAAAGTGTGTAAGTTGAAGAATAAACACCTTTTGAAGATTTTGAAGAAATCACAGAATCAACGAAGGTAGTAAAAGTTAGTTTTAATTACCCTTGACGAAGAACATGACGAACTGGGAGTAGTAGTTTGGAGGTTCGGCAGTCCAGATCTTCCACGCACTAACTTGGTAGAGGAAGACAGCTATGGGGGCGGCGGAGAGAAGAAATCCACGGCCGGCGTGAGTACGACGGTGAAGAGGTCGATGCAGTGAAGCTGTTCCTCACCGGCGATGATGGAAGTAGCGGCGGTGCTAGGTCTGGAAGCTCGAGCGAGGGGAAGTGAGGTCGACCGGGGTAAATGCAGCCTGAGGAGGGTGAGGGGTATATATGGAGCCGAGGTGAAAAACTGCTCACCCGAGCAAATTGGACGAACGTGCCCCTGACTCTTCTCATCCTAGCGACATGTGTCACCCATGTATAGAGTGATGGCGATCGTGTGAGATCGTGGGTGAATAGATAAGTCTTATCGTGGGATGTGAACACAAAAGCCAAAAATTTAGATAAGAATATTTTAAGTTTTCATTCGCAAATTCTTTAGCTGACAAGGACACAGTGAAGATTTTGAATGGGTTTCAAGTAGAACGCACATGAAGAATTTGTGAACATATTGGGTTGAGTTTAGCATAGAGGGGGAAAGGGTCCGATCACATTCACTTAGCAGAAAAGGCAACTTGAAGATTTAGCAATAAGTCAATGTTGTAGAGGACTAAAAACTCAAGTATATATATAGCCAATGAGGAACAACGACAGAAAGAGTGAAGACTATGCAAAGTTGAAGAATTTGAACAACTGAGGAAATTCAAACTGAAGAAAAATTCAAATTGAAAAAAATTTCAACTTTTGTTGGTGGCGTGACCCACCGTATAAGAATGATGATTTCAAATGCCGCGTAAAATTGTCGTAGGGCTCTAAGAATCAAATTCTTCGTTAATTTCTTCACACTTAGAGGGTTAGTCTTCATTGATTGAATAAAAACATTACTTCGTGTGTTGCGCATCTAAGTCATCAATTTTGCATGTGTTAGGATGCGTGTCCTTTTCAAAGGACATTCGAAGATTCTAAGATATTTAGCTCACACCGAGACTTGCTAAATCTCTTCTTATCCAAGGGATTTGTGAAGATATAGGCTAGCTGTTCTTCAGTCTTCACGTGCTCAATAGAGATCTTGCCCTTCAACACATGATCACGAAGAAAATGATGAAGAATCTGAATGTGCTTTGTCTTCGAGTGCTGAACAGGGTTATGAGCAATCTTGATGGCACTCTCATTGTCATAGTAGAGTGGCACATTCTTCACATTGATGCCGTAGTCCTTGAGGGTTTGCTTCATCCATAGCAAGCGAGCACAGCATGAACCAGCAACAATGTACTCAACTTCAGCAGTAGAGAGTGATATGCAATTCTGTTTCTTCGAGGACCAACATACCAAGGATCGTCTGAGGAAATGGCATGTGCCTGATGTTGACTTGCGGTCCACACGATCACCAACATAGTCAGAGTTTGAATATCCAATGATATCAAAAGCCGAGCCCTTGGGATACCATAATCCAAGTGTTGGAGAGTGAGCTAGATATCAAAGAATATTCTTCACAACCTTATGGTGTGATCCTTCGGTGTAGCTTGAAAGCAGGCACACATGCAAACACTCAGCATAATATCTGGCCTAGATGCACATAAATACAATAAAGATCCAATCATGGAGCGGTATACCTTTTGATCTAAGTCTATACCATTTTCATCAGTGCATAGATGGCCATTTGTGGGCATATGGATTTTGACGCCTTTGCAATCTTGCATGCCGAATTTCCTCAATAACTCCTTGAGGTATTTCTCCTGAGATATGAAGATGCCATTGCATTGTTGACATATTTGAAGACCTAACAAGAATTTCAGTTCTCCCATCATAGACATTTGATATTCTTCACTCATCATATAGGCAAATTCATCACTATAACGTTGGTCAGTATAGCCAAAGATGATATCATCAACATATATTTGGCACACGAATAATTCATCATCATAGGTTTTGTTGAAAAGAGTTGGGTCAAGTGAACCGGGTTTGAAGCCTTTCTTCATGAGGAATTCCTTCAAAGTATCATACCATGCCCGAGGGTCCTGCTTGAGGCCATAGAGGGCCTTTGTTGAGTCGAAGACTTTGTCAGGATGCTTTGGATCTCCAAAACCTGGGGGGTTGAGCAACATATACTTCTTCCTTAAGCTTACCATTGAGGAATGCACTTTTCACATCCATTTGATATAAGACGATATTATGATGGTTAGCATAAGCTAGTAATATGCGAATAGCCTCAAGTCTAGCAACAGGTGAAAAAGTTTCATCGAAATCAATTCCTTCAACCTGTGTGTAGCCTTGAGCTACAAGCTGTGCCTTATTCCTCACCACAAGGCCATTTTCATCTTGCTTGTTGCGGTAGATCGATTTGGTGCCAATGATATTGTGCTTGCGTGGGTCTGGTCGCTTGACAAGTTCCCACACACTGTTGAGCTCGAACTGATGTAATTCCTCTTGCATTGCTTGAATCGACTTAGGTTCCAGAAATGCCTCATCTACCTTAGTGGGCTCTGTAATAGAGACGAAAGCAAAGTGCCCACAAAAGTTAGACAAATGTGAAGCTTTTGAGCGTGTGAGAGGGCCTGGTGCTTTGATGTCGTTGATGATTCTCTCAATCTGCACTTCATTTGCAACGCGAGGATGAGCTGGTCGACGACGTTGAGGGGGCTCAACATTTTTTTCAGAGCCATTTTCCTCACGTGCACTAGCATGATGTTCTTCACAATCAGGAATGAATTCTTCAGCAGATTCTTCGGTAGGAATGAAATCCTCAGTGGCCTTGAACTTAATGGATTCCTCAGGTGGTATTTCATCTAGCAAGGAGGTAGGTGCTCTCTTTGCGAGCCGTTAGTTTCATCGAACCGCACATCTATAGTTTCATCAACCTTGTGGTGATAGGTGTTGAAGACTCTGTAGGTGTGCGAGTCCTTTCCGTAACCAAGCATAAACCTTCATGTACTTTTGGTGCAAATTAGAATTGTGATGATGATCTCTAATCCAACATTTAGCACCGAAGACTTTGAAATAACTCACATTGGGTTTCTCGTCAGTGAGGAGTTCATATGAGGACTTTTTTAAGAATTCGTGAAGATATATATACCCTGTTGATGATGTGGCACACAGTATCAATTGCCTCAGGCCAGAAGCAAGGAGGCATCTTATATTCATCAAGCATAGTGTGAGCCATCTCAACAAGAGTCCTGTTCTTACGCTCACGACGCCATTCTGCTGAGGAGTATAAGGAGAAGATAACTCGTGAATAATACTAAGTTCATCAAGATAGTCATCAAGACCAGTATTCTTGAACTCAGTTCCATTGTCACTTCTAATGTTCTTGATCTTCACACCAAAGTTGGTTGAAGCCCTCGAGGAAAATCGTTTGAAGACTTCCTGCACTTCAGTTTTGTAAGTGATGATATGCACCCATGTGTAACAAGAATAGTCATCAGCAATGTCAAAGCCATATAAAGATGCAGCATTGGTAAATGTGGCATAATGAGTATGGCCAAAGAGATCCATGTGAAGCAATTCAAATGGACGAGTGGTAGCCATGATGGTCTTTGAGGGATGCTTGGCCTTGGTCATCTTTCCAGCTTCACAAGCTCCACACAAGCGATCCTTGAGGAATTTGACACCCTCGATGCCAATGACGTGCTTCTTCTTCGCTAGAGTGTGCAAGTTCCTCATGCCAGCATGACCAAGTCATCAATGCCATAGCCAGCCTTCTGAAGCTTTTGCAGGTAGACATGTAGCAGGTTGTGGTCCTGTAGAGAAATCAACAATATATAGATCTCCTCTCCTAAATCCTTCGAATACTTTGGAATTGTCAGCTTCCATGATCACAACACAATGATACTTTCCAAAGACAACAACCATATCAAGATCACAAAGCATTGAGACAGACATGAGGTTGAACCCTAAGGACTCGACAAGCATGACTTTGCCCATGTGTCGATCCTTTGAGATAGCAACCTTACCTAGACCCAATACCTTGCTTTTGCCTTTGTTAGCATAGGTGATATGCTTCAGATGTGATGGACATAAAGCAGTGTCCCTCAATAAGTTGCTGTCACCAGTCACATGATTTGTACAGCCACTGTCGAGGACCCACTCAGTGGCTTTGGGTTGACCATCCTGCAGATGAATTAGTGCATCTTACGAACTCATATACTTTAGTAGTGAAGAATATGACATCAAATTCATCAGATCAATTTCATCAAGCGATAGAATTGATATAGCATAATAAGGACGTGAGAAATGAAAGTTCATTTCTTCATGATTAGATTGCGTCCTTTCAAGCATTTGCAGGTCTCTAGCAAATTCTTAAGACGTTTAGGTTTGTCTGGAGACCTGACCCTGCATAAGAGATTAGTTCTTTTTCTTCACCACCCACATTTGGAGGGGAGGCAAAGAGTTCATCATTCTGCGAGCTCCATAAGAGAAAGGTGGCATTGAAGCCAATCCACTTCGTTTCACATAAGAGGGGTTAGAGTAAGCATATGAATAAGCAGAGAAATTCTTCCAGGAGTTGTGAATGATACGTCTCCAACGTATCTACTTTTCCAAACACTTTTGCCCTTGTTTTGGACTCTAACTTGCATGATTTTAATGGAACTAACCCGGACTAACGCTGTTTTCAGCAGAATTGCCATGGTGTTATTTTTGTGCAGAAATAAAAGTTCTTCAAATGACCTGAAAATCAACAGAGATTATTTTTGGAATATATAAAAAATACTGGCAAAAGAATCAAGGCCAGGGGGCCCACACCCTATCCACGAGGGTGGGGGCGCGCCTACCCCCTGGGCGTGCCCCTCTGCATCATGGGCCCCATGGTGCTCCACCGACCTCAACTCCAACTCCATATATTCGTGTTCGGGGAGAAAAAAATAAGAGAGAAGGATTCATCATGTTTTACGATACAGAGCCGCCGCCAAGCCCTAATGTCTCTCGGGAGGGCTGATCTGGAGTCCGTTCAGGGCTCCGGAGAGGGGAATCTGTCGCCATCATCATCATCAACCTTCCTCCATCACCAATTTCA
Source organism: Triticum urartu (assembly GCF_056163025.1). Classification (NCBI taxonomy): domain Eukaryota; kingdom Viridiplantae; phylum Streptophyta; class Magnoliopsida; order Poales; family Poaceae; genus Triticum; species Triticum urartu. The sequence continues at coordinate 93,382,342 of NC_141873.1, read as the reverse complement.
TGATGCTCACCACCGTGCGTGAGTAATTCCATCGTAGGCTTGTTGGACAGTGATGGGTTGGATGAGATTTATCATGTAATTGAGTTAGTTTTGTTAGGGTTTGATCCCTAGTATCCACTATGTTCTGAGATTGATGTTGCTATGACTTTGCTATGCTTAATGCTTGTCACTAGGGCCCAAGTGCCATGATTTCAGATCTGAACCTGTAATGTTTTCATGAATATATGTGAGTTCTTGATCCTATCTTGCAAGTCTATAGTCACCTATTATGTGTTATGATCCTTTAACCCCGAAGTGACAATAATCGGGATACTTACCGGTGATGACCATAGTTTGAGGAGTTAATGTATTCACTATGTGTTAATGCTTTGGTCCGGTACTCTATTAAAAGGAGGCCTTAATATCCCTTAGTTTCCAATAGGACCCCGCTGCCACGGGAGGGTAGGACAAAAGATGTCATGCAAGTTCTTTTCCATAAGCACATATGACTATATTCGGAATACATGCCTACATTACATTGATGAACTGGAGCTAGTTCTGTGTCACCCTAGGTTATAACTATTGCATGAGGAATCGCATCCGACATAATTATCCATCACTTATCCATTGCCTACGACCTTTTCATATATTGTTCTTCGCTTATTTACTTTTCCGTTGCTACTGTCACAATCACTATAAAACCAAAAATATAACTTTTGATACCGTTACCACTACTATCATATTACTTTGCTACTAAATACTTTGCTGCAGATATTATGTTTCTAGGTGTGGTTGAATTGACAACTCAGCTGCTAATACTTGAGAATATTCTTTGGCTCCCCTTATGTAGAATCAATAAATTTGGGTTGAATACTCTACCCTCGAAAACTGTTGTGATCCCCTATACTTGTGGGTTATCAAGACTATTTTCTAGCGCCGTTCCGGGGAGCATAGCTCTATTCTTTGAGTTACTTGGGATTTATATATGTTGATCACTATGAAGAACTTGAAAGATCAAAGAACCAAGATTTTTTCCTCAACTACGAGGGGAGGTAAGGAACTAACATCTAGCTCTGCACTTGATTCACCTTCTGTTTTGAGTAAACTTTCGACACCTACTACTGCTATTGATTCCGATAGGTCGCATGCTATTGATGATGCCACTTCTGCTATGCGTGATATTTATGATGAAACTACTTCTATGCTTGATACTACTGTGCCATTAGGTGAATTTCTTGATGAACAACTTGCTAGGGCTAGAGAGAATGAAATTATTGAATCTGATAATATTGATGGAAGTGATGATGAAGATTCTCCCCCTAGATATGAATTGCCTGTTGTGCCTGAGGGTTATGTTATGGATGAAGAAACTGCTAGATACTTCTTAGCTTGCAATGATTGATATGATCTTAAGAAATTATTAGCTAAGCTGAAAGAAAAATCTTTGAATGCTAGAATGAAATATGACCCTGCTTTTGCTACTTCACCTATCTTTATTATTGATAAGGATTATGATTTCTCTGTCGATCCTGAGTTAATTACTTTGGTTGAATCTGATCCTTTTTATGGCCATGAATCTGAAACTGTTGTGGCACATCTTACTAAATTAAATGATATAGCCACCCTATTCACTAATGATGAGAAAACTTGCTATTATTATATCCTTAAGTTATTTCCGTTCTCATTAAAGGGTGATGCTAAAACATGGTTTAATTCGCTTGATCCTGGTTGTGTGCGTAGTCCCCAGGATATGATTTATTACTTCTCTGCTAAATATTTCCCCGCTCATAAGAAACAAGTTGCTTTAAGGGAAATATATAATTTTGTTCAAATTGAAGAAGAGAGTCTCCCACAAGCTTGGGGGAGGATTCTCCGATTACTTAATGCTTTGCCTGATCATCCTCTTAAGAAAAATGAAATACTTGATATCCTTTATAATGGACTAACCGATGCTCCCAGAGATTACCTAGATAGTTGTGCTGGTTGTGTTTTCATGGAAAGAACTGTTGATCAAGATAAATTGCTATTGAATAATATGTTGACAAATGAAAATAATTGGACACTTCCTGAACCAACTCCTAAGCCAACTCCGAAGAAAAGGGGTATTCTATTTCTCAGTCCTGAAGATATGCAAGAGGCAAGGAAATCTATGAAAGAAAAAGGAATTAAAGCTGAAGATGTTAAGAATTTACCACCTATTGAATAAATACATGGTCTTGATAACCCGACATTTGTAGTAAAGGTAAATTCTCTCTATAGATTTGATGAAGGTGATATTCCTCATTATAAGTCTGCCAGCCAATGCTTAGATGAGTTTGATAATTTTATTGTGAAACAAGAAAACTTCAATGCTTATGTTGGTAGACAATTGAAACACAATGTTGATATGATTGAACACTTGAGTGATTATATGTCTAGAGTTAAAGGTGAATTTAAACTTGTTAGTAAACATGCTTCTATGGTTACCACTCAAGTAGAACAAGTACTTAAGGCTCAGAATGATTTGCTCAATGAATTAAACAATTAGAAAAATGATAATGCTATTAGAGTTATGACTCGAGGGGGTAAAATGACTCAAGAGCCTTTGTATCCTGAGGGCCATCCTAAGAGAATTGAGCAAGATTCTAAGAGAACTAATATTGATGCACCTAGTTCTTCTAAGAAGAAGAAGAAGAAAAATGATAGGACTTTGCATGCTTCTAGTGAACTTGTTGTTGACACACCTGAGAAACCCAATGATATTTCTATTTCTGATGCTGAAACACAATCTAGTAATGAACATGAACCTAGTGATAATGTTAATGATGATGTTCATGTTGATGCTCAACCTAGCAATGACAATGATTTAGAGATTGAACCTGCTGTTGATCTTGATAACCCACAATCAAAGAATCAACATTATGATAAGAGAGACTTCGTTGCTAGGAAGCACGGTAAAGAAAGAAAACCATGGGTTCAGAAACCCATGCCTTTTCCTCCTAAACCATCCAAGAAAAAGGATGATGAGGATTTTGAGCGCTTTGCTGAAATGATTAGACCTATCTTTTTGCGTATGCGTTTGACTGATATGCTTAAAATGAACCCTTATGCTAAATACATGAAGGATATTGTTACTAATAAAAGAAAGATATCGGAGGCTGAAATTTCCACCATGCTTGCTAATTACACTTTTAAGGGTGGAATACCTAAAAAACTAGGAGATCCAGGAGTACCAACTATACCATGCTCCATTAAAAGAAACTATGTTAAAACTGCTTAATGTGATCTTGGAGCCGGTGTTAGTGTTATGCCTCTCTCTTTATATCATAGACTTGATTTGAATAAGTTGACACCTACTGAAATATCTTTGCAAATGGCTTATAAATCAACTGCTATACCTATCGGTATTTGTGAGGATGTGCCTGTTGTGGTTGCAAACGTTACTATTTTAACGAACTTTGCTATTCTTGATATTCCCGAGGACGATCGTATGTCGATTACCCTTTGTAGACCCTTTCTGAATACTGCAGGGGCTGTTATTGATTGCAACAATGGCAATGTCACTTTTCATGTTAATGGTAATGAGCATACGTTACACTTTCTGAGGAAACAACCTCAAGTCCACAGTATCAATTCTATTGGAAAAATTTCAACAATTGCTATTGGAGGTTTTGAATTTCCTCTTCCTACTGTCAAGAAGAAATATGATATTCTTATTGTTGGGGATGTGCATATCCCCGTTGAGGTAACCTAGTGTTATTCGAAATTTCTCCGGTTTCATGCGATTCGGAATGGGTTTGTTAACAAGACATGATCAACCTTGTTAGTGGATTCCTTTTGATGAGCATGAGATGGATGAAGTTAGAAGGCACAACCTTCCGTACCATCTTTTTACTTTCTGTTATTTATATTAAATAAAGCAAAAATAGTATTTTCTGTCTGTTTTCTGAATTATCCTTGCAATTAAAAATACCCTGAAAATAAAAGTTCACCAAACGCCCTAAAAATGAAACATTATTTTTTCCAGAATATTTAAGAATATATGGCACTGAGAACACACCATGGGGACCCACCACGTGCCCACGAGGGTGGAGGGTGCGCCCAACCCCCCCTGGGCGCCCCATGCCTCGTGGACCCCACGTGGGTCCCCTCCACTTATTCTTGCATCCACACACTTCGTATTGCTCCATAAAAAATCACCCACCAGCTCAAACCCGAGTTCTAGCTCATCTTGCTGCCATTTTCGATCTCCTTGCTCAAAGCTCGGTTCACAAAACTTCTTTGGGGGATTATTCTTTGGTATGTGACCCCTCCAACAGTCCAATTAGTTTTTGTTCTAGTGCTTTGTTCATCGCAAATTTTTGCTGCTTAGGTGACCCTGTTCTTGAGCTTGCATGTCAAATTTATGTGGTCAAAAGTAGTTTTAATGCATGATATAGCCTCTAGGCACTTGTAGGAGTAGTTGCTATCAATTTTGTTGAGTTTGGTTCAGTTTTATTTTGAGTCACTAAAAATTTCAGAAATTTTTCAGAGGAAGAAGTATGTTTAGGAAAATGTACGAAGGTGGCTCCTCAAGGAAGCAAGGCCCAAGGCTCGCAATACGGGAGCCGAACAATGAACTACCAAGGGAGGCTCAAGTGCGGCCTTGTGAATGGCCGTCAGAGGATTTCATGTTTTGGGCAGGCACCAAGGAAGAATTTAACGCATATGTGCGTAACGCTGATCTAGAGAGCTTCGAGGCAGATAAGTGCCGGCAATACCTCTACTTAACTGATACATTTGTGAGAAGGTTTAAATTTACATCATCACACAATTGTCAAACTGTCCTATTTGATCTTTATGATAAATCTTATACCATGGACTTAGAAGATTTTAATACTGCATGTAAACTCCCATAGTGGGGTAGTGCTAGTGAGCCTCGCAAATCTGAATATAAATACTTTCTTGCGAGTATAAATGTGGGGGAATCTAGGGAAATCACGCAAGCGACCATAGGGAGCATTCATTTTCCTGCCATACATTATTTTGCTCTCTTCATAGGTAGATGCATTAATGGTAAGGATGAAGCATGTCACATGTGTGTTCCCGACCTAAGTGTTCTCAAGAGTGCTGTATTAGGAGATAGAGAATATAACTTGGGGGCCATTGTTGCACGTAGGTTGCATACTAATAATATTAATGGAGATTTCTTTGGTGGAATTTAGGCAACCCATTTAGCTGATTTTCTTGAGATACCCATACGCGGAGATGGTATTGAGTTGCCTCCTTCTTATTTAGATTATAATGCCATGGTTCGTCATTAGTTTGTTGAGAGGAATGACCAGTCCCTCCAGTACCGACTAATCTTTGACAGACAACACACCTATCACGTCGCTCTCCCTGCTCCTACTTTCTTGGACTTTCAGGAAAAAAAGAGATATGTTATAACCAGGGAGGAGGCGAACTAGTACGAGAGGAGGATGGAGGCAGCTCGCCTCCAAGCTGCAGCTTTTCAGCCAGTAGCTGATGCATCTCAGTATGACCCCAGCTTCATCTTTGGATATCCACCAGGTCATCCATGGGCATAGACCAACTTATGCCAAAAGCCTAAGCTTGGGGGAGTACGTATCTCTCACCGACATTACATTCATGTTCACACACTCATGCCAGTTGTCGGCGCTCATATTTTTTCATTGTATCATCCATGCTAGTTTATTTTATTTTTAAGCTTTCTTCTTGTGCGTTTGAAAAACCTTAAGAAAAACCAAAAAAATAGTTGTAGCTTTTAGCTAGTTTACTTTCCATGCCTGTAGTAGTATTAATTAAAAGAAAACCCAAAAATATTTCTCGTTCTTCTTCTGCTGTTGGGAGCTTTCCCGTGTAAATAGTTTTGTTCCTTTCTTTTCTTTGGGGGTCGGGAGGAGAAGACCATGATGAAAATGTTGAGTGGCTCTTATATGCATTAGTGTTGATATAACAAAGATCCCATATTACCTTGTCTTCTCCAATGTATTGAATGCTTGCAGATTCCAGCTTAGTCCAATGCACATGCACTATTACTATTATCCACACTATTCGGTTGTGCAAGTGAAAGGCAATAATGACGATATATGATGAACTGATTGAGATGACAAAGGCCGGTATGAACTCGACCTCTCTTGTTTTTGTAAATATGATTAGTTCATCATTCCTGATTCAGCCTATTATGGATGAAACATGTTTGCAATGACAATTAGAGATTATAGTTGCTTATGTCATGCTTAATTAGCTAGGAGTTTATAATGGTTTACCTTGCTTGTCAACATGCTATTAAAATGGTTGTGATGTGGTATGATAGGGTGGTATCCTCCTTTGAACGATTCGAGTGGCTTGACTTGGCACATGTTCACACATGTAGGTGAAACAAAATCAACATAGCCTCCACGATATTTATGTTCATGGTAAATTATATCCTACTCATGCTTGCATTCAGTGTTGATTAATTTTAATGCATGTTCATGACTATTGTCGCTCTCTAGCTGGTCGCTTCCCAGTCTCTTTCTAGCCTTCACTTGTACTAAGCGGGAATACTACTTGTGCATGCAACTCCATAAACCCCAAAAGTTGTTCCATATGAGTCCACCATACCTTCCTATAAACGGTATCTACCTGCCGTTCCAAGTAAATTTGTATGTTCCAAACTCTAAACCTTCAAATAAACATTCTACCTGTCTGTATCTTCCATGCCAGCCGGGTTATTCTCAAGAGGAGTGGACTCCACTCCTCACTCACGAGAAAATGGCTGGTCACCGGGATGCCCAGTCCCATGCTCAAATCAAATCAAAATAATTGCAAACAAAATTCCCCCAGGATTGTTGTTAGTTGGAGGCACCCGTTGTTTCAGGCAAGCCATGGATTGATGCTTGTAGGTGGTGGGGGAGTATAAACTTTATCATTCTGCTTGGGAACCGCCTATAATGTGTGTAGCATGGAAGATATCGAGATCTCTCGGTTATTATGTTGACAATGAAAGTATACCGCTCAAAATATTATTCATCTCTATTTCAAAAGCAAGCTCTAGCACCTCTACAAATCTCTGCTTCCCTCTGCGAAGGGCCTATCTATTTACTTTTATGTTGAGTCATCATCCTCTTATTAAAAAGCACCAGTTGGAGAGCACCACTGTCATTTGCATGTATTATTATTAGTTTACATTGAGTATGACTTGACTGGATCTCTTTTACCATGAATTACAATTTCCAATCAGCCCTTGATCTTCAGGGGTGCTCTGCATTTATGTTTTGCGGTCTTAGAAAGGGCTAGCGAGATATAATCTTGTTATATCATATATGATTGGTTTGAGAAAGTGTTGTCATCCGAGATTTATTATTATTGCTCGCTAGTTGATTATGCCATTGATATGAGTAAACATGAGACCTAAATATTATTGTGAATATGGTTAGTTCATAATCTTTGCCGAAAACTTGAATGCTGGCTTTACATATTTACAACAACAAGAGCAAACAGAGTTTGTAAAAGTTTTTCTTTATCACTTTCAGTTTGTCAACTGAATTGCTTGAGGACAAGCAAAGGTTTAAGCTTGGGGGAGTTGATATGTCTCCAACGTATCTACTTTTCCAAACACTTTTGCCCTTGTTTTGGACTCTAACTTGCATGATTTGAATGGAACTAACCTGGACTGACGCTGTTTTTAGCAGAGTTGCCATGTTGTTATTTTTGTGCAGAAATAAAAGTTCTTGGAATGACTTGAAAATCAAGGGAGATTATTTTTGGAATATATAAAAAATACTGGCGAAAGAATCAAGGCCAGGGGGCCCACACCCTGTCCACGAGGGTGGGGGCGCGCCTACCCCACTGGGAGCGCCCCCTGCCTCGTGGGCCCCCTGGTGCTCCACCGACCTCAAATCCAACTCCATATATTCGTGTTCGAGGAGAAAAAAATAAGAGAGAAGGATTCATCGCGTTTTATGATACAGAGCCACCGTCGATCCCTAATCTCTCTCGGGAGGGCTGATCTAGAGTCCGTTCGGGGCTCCGGAGAGGGGAATCCGTCGCCATCGTCATCATCAACCTTCCTCCATCACCAATTTCATGATTATCACCACCGTGCATGAGTAATTCCATCGTAGGCTTGCTGGACGGTGATGGGTTGGATGAGATTTATCATGTAATTGAGTTAGTTTTGTTAGGGTTTGATCCCTAGTATCCACTATGTTGCGAGATTGATGTTGCTATGACTTTGCTATGCTTAATGCTTGTCCTAGGGCCCGAGTGCCATGATTTCAGATCTGAACCTATTATGTTTTCATGAATATATGTGAGTTCTTGATCCTATGTTGCAAGTCTATAGTCACCTATTATGTGTTATGATCTTTTAACCCCGAAGTGACAATAATCAGGATACTTACCGGTGATGACCGTAGTTTGAGGAGTTAATGTATTCACTATGTGTTAATGCTTTGGTCCGGTACTCTATTAAAAGGAGGCCTTAATATCCCTTAGTTTCCAATAGGACCCCGCTGCCACGGGAGGGTACGACAAAAGATGTCATGCAAGTTCTTTTCCATAAGCACGTATGACTATATTCGAAATACATGCCTACATTACATTGATGAACTGGAGCTAGTTCTGTGTCACCCTAGGTTATAACTATTGCATGAGGAATCGCATCCAACATAATTATCCATAACTTATCCATTGCCTACGAGCTTTTCATATATTGTTCTTCGCTTATTTACTTTTCCGTTGCTACTGTCACAATCACTATAAAACCAAAAATATTACTTTTGATACCGTTACCACTACTATCATATTACTTTGCTACTAAATACTTTGCTGCAGATATTATGTTTCCAGGTGTGGTTGAATTGACAACTCAGCTGCTAATACTTGAGAATATTCTTTGGCTCCCCTTGTGTCAAATCAATAAATTTGGGTTGAATACTCTACCCTCGAAAACTGTTGCAATCCCCTATACTTGTGGGTTATCAGTGAACATATTGATTTGAAGAATAATGCACATATTCATAGCCCTTAGATCTTCCCTGCGGAACAGAATTGTTAGCACTATGATGTTCATATGATGACTTTGATCCACGTGAGGAATTTGGTCCATATGAGGACTTGGATCTGTATGAAGACTTTGGTCCATATGAAGAATTTGATCTGGGGTTCCTTTTCTTCATAGGTGGAGTCATGATGACATTCACCTAAAGACTTTCAAGGCACCTTTTGGGAACCCAGATTTTCTTCGTAGGGGGACCGTTCCTGCAGTTAGTGCCAACATATCTAGCAAATACTTCACCATTCTAATTTTTGAACAGTTTATAGTTGGAGTCAAATGACTCATCAGAAGAATATGAAGATTCACACATAAAGCAAGATAGAGTAGATGGATCCACGGAAGGTCCCTTTGCAGCAACCCACGAGGTTTTGGAATACTACTTAGGTTTCTAGTAGGTCCCATCAGCATTTAGTTTCCTTTCAAAGGCAATACCATCTTTCCTAGGGTTCCTATTGAGGATATGCTTTTTAAGCACACCACAAAGTGCCTGATGCCCTTTTACGCTTTTTTACATGCCTGTCACATACAATTCCTTGAGCCCTGCGTGGTCGGTGATACTAGAAGCATCCTCAGATGAGGAATTTGTGATAGTAGAGAGAGTTGAAGAATTTGCAGCAATGGAAGCATTTGAACTTTTAGGTGAAGAATTAGCGGATTCATGTTCAATGCATTTCAAACATGGTGGAATGAATTCAACATGAGTGGAACTGATTTGTTGAGCAAGCAATGAATCGCGTTCCTTCTAAAGATCTTCACAACTCACCCTTAGCTGCTCAAGATCTTGCTTTCTTTGAAGAAATTCATAAGAAAGCTTCTCATGATCAGATAAGAGAGTGTTATGATGACTCTGAAGATTATCAAACTTAGTCTGAAGTCTCCAATGATTTTCAATTAAAGTTTTGGTGCGATCCATTTCTTCACCCAACATATCATCGCTTTGGTCTAGCATATTTTGAACCTTTTCAAAAGCCTTTTGTTGTCTCACAACAATCTTAGCAAGTTTAGAATAGCTAGGCTTGAGATTTTCATCAAATTCATCCTCACTTGATTCAGAGGAGGGATATTTGAGTACCTTTGCACCTTTTGCCATGAAGCAATAGGTGGGAGCGTAGTCATCATCATCGTCATCAGCAGTGTTGGGGAGGTCATTTTCCTAAGAATTGAAGATGGACTTGCTGACGAACGTGGTAGCGAGGGCTAGGCTTGCCATACTAGAGTCTGACTCCTCAGATGCCTCCTCTTCCTCACTTTCCTCAGATTCAGCCTCAGGGTCCATTTCCTTGCCAATGAATGCCCGAGCCTTCTTGGAGCTGCTCTTCTTGTGAGATGAAGACTTCGAGGATTTTGATGATGAGGACTTTGAAGATTTCTTCTTCTTCTTTGAGTCATCAGAACTGTAATCCTTGTACTTCCTCTTCTTTGATTCCTTTTCCCATTGAGGCAATCTTGAATGTAGTGACCAGGTTTCTTGGATATGTGGCAAGTTCTCTTCTTGTAGTCACGGGATGAGGAATCTGATCTCATGTCATCATTTCTTGATGATTTACCAAAGCGACCACGTCTTGAGAACTTCTGGAATTTCCTCACGAGCATTGCTAGCTCCCGGCTCACTTCTTCAGGATCACCAAGGCTACTACCATAATCCTCACCTTCGGATTCAGATACTGCCTTGGCCTTCAGAGCGCGTGATCTGCCATAGCTCGGTCCGTAGAGATCTCTCTTCTCAGCAAGTTGGAACTCATGAGTGTTTAGCCTCTCGAGGATATTAGCAGGATCAAGTGACTTGTAGTCTCCATGTTCTTGTATCATCAGTGCAAGGGTGTCAAATGAGGAATCAAGCGATTTCAGTAATTTCTTCACCACCTCATGGTCGGTGATGTCAGTGGCACCAAGTGCTTGAAGCTCATTTGAGATGTCAGTGAGGCGATCGAAGGTTTGCCGAACATTTTCATTGTCGAGTCTTTTGAAGCGGTTGAAGAGATTGTGAAGAACATAAACTCGAGAGTCACGCTGTGTCGAGACTCCTTCATTGACCTTGGACAGCATATCCCAGATAAGCTTTGCTGTCTCCAAAGCTCTCACTCTGCCATACCGCCCTTTGCTCAGATGGCCACATATGATGTTCTTTTCTTGAGAGTTGAGTTGCTTGAATCTCTTCACATCAGCAGCATTGATGGTAGGAGTGACAGAGGGAACACCATTTCCCACAACATACCAGAGATCATTGTCAATTGCCTCAAGATGCATTTGCATCTTATTCTTCCAGTAGGGGTAGTCCGTCCCATCGAAGGTAGGAAACCCACTAGAGACCATGATCATACCTGCGGTCGACATAACTAAAACTCCAAGCGATTAAACCAAAATCACACAGAACAAGGGAGTACCTTGCTCTGATACCAATTGAAAGTACGTTAAGTTGATTAGAGGGGGCGTGAATACGCGATTTTTACCAATTCGTCACTGAGGAATTTCACAATGAGGAAATTCCTAAGTCACGAACGACTAGCAGCGGAATAAGTACTCAGATGCAAGACCAGAATCACAGTCATCATGATGAAATGAAAACAAGCACATAGTACAGAAAGCGTAAACACAGGATAACCAGGCAGAAGACAAGCTAACTGAAGAAATTGAGCTGAGGAAATTGAGAAAGTCTTCATTCAGAGTCTTCAAACAGTTGCGATCGAGTACACAACATAGTAATGCAGAAATGGAAGGGTTGAGGAAATAGAAGCAGTTAGCTCGGCGAAGACAATGATTTGGTAGACCAGTCCAACTGCTGTGACGGTCATACGTCTGGTTGGAGTGGCTAGGTATTTAAACCTAAGGACACACAGTCCTCACCGTATTCTCCTTGAGCTAAGGTCACACAGACCTCTCCCAATCACTCGTGGTAAGTCTTCAGGTGACTTCCAAACCTTCACAAACTCGGTCACTCGGCGATCCACAATTTTCTCTTGGATGCTCTAGACCATGACGACTAACCGTTTGGAAGATGAATAGTCTTCAAAGGTAACAAGCGTCGGATCCACACATGAACAATCTCTTCAGTGATGCTCAATCACTTTGGGTTGGTAGGTGTTTGGTTTGGGGTTTGGGGTTTTTCCTCACTTGATGATTTTCGCTCAAAGTCCTCGGAGGATGGGATGATCTCAATGACAAGTGTCAGTTTCTCGTGGAGCAGCCAACCAGCTAGTGGTTGTAGGGGGCGGCTATGTATAGCCTAGGGAGCATCCCGACATGATAAGTCATAAATTCCCTTCAATGATATGACCGTAAGGTGGGTAAGATATTTTGGGACAGCTGGCGCATAGAACAGCAATGGTCGGAAATTTGCGGTTCAAATTCCTAAGGGCTATCATGTTCCTCACTTATAGGCAATCTGCACTAGCGAATTCCTAACTCCCCAGTTAGAACAAATTCCTCAGAGACCAGAAGAACTTCGTCTCTGTCACTGAAGAAATTGACTGAACTGTATGAGTTTTCCAATGGCTTCACTTGAAGGGATTGGTAGGTGTAGGATTTTGAGATGAGCATAACTTGGAAACTTTTCCTTAGTTTTACCTTGACCCCCTTTAACAGTATGGTGTTTCCTATGACTCAAGAAAGATAAAAACAAAACTATGAAAACAAAAGTCTTCGAGCTTCATATTCCTCGCATGAATATCAAGTCTTCAGGATCACACCAATTTCTTCACTTTCAAAGTCTTGAGAAAGTCAATGTCTTCAGTTGAAGACATTCATTTTTAGGGGTCGACTTTCTCTGTAAATAACAAACTCCTCATAGACTTATAGACCTGTGTACACTCACAAACACATTAGTACCTTAACCTATAAGTCTTGAATACACCAAAATCACTAAGGGGCACTAGATGCACTTACACTTTGACTGAAGACTTTCTCAATTTCCTCAGTTTGATTTCTTCAGTCATCTTGTCTTCAACCTGCTTATCCTGTGTTTACGCTTTCTGTACTCTGTGCTTGTTTTCATTTCATCATGATGACTCTGCTTCTGTTCTGTTATGCTTTCATCTGAGTACTTATTCTGCTGCTAGTCATTGGTGACTTAGAAATTTCCTCACCGTGAAATTCCTCGGTGATGAATTTGTAAAAATCGCCAATTCACCCCCCTCTAGTCGACTTAACACACTTTCATCAGCCACCAAATCTGCCAGGTCCCAGCTATCATCGGGAAAAATATTTTTTCACATGACAAGGAGACACTTCCTTCCATGCGAAGATACAGCCGGTGGGTCCCAGCTCTTAGGGGGAGGAAATAGGTTAATAAGGAGGAACTATCCTTGCATGCGACCATGGACCTCATGGGTCCCGGCTGTCAGGCTCTCCCAGTATAGTCCTCTTCCGACGACTCTCGTTTGTTGACCACGCCGTGTCGAGCGCAGCAAGGCGATGGACGATGGTGAGGCCCCAGACTAGAACAACCCGGAGATGGGGAAGATGCGGCAGTGGAGTCGCAGACGGAGAGGAGTGGGAAACTTGACTGGTTTGGGTGCGGGGTGGGCCAATAACAGGAGGTGCGGAGTGGAGGGATGGCCTGGCCGTCGGCAGGGTAGCGTTTTGCTGCGAGGCACGCAAAACAACGTCGCTGGACGCCGGAGGCTGGAGTAGGCGATCCTGGCAGCGCTGGGGGAAGAAGAAGACAGATTGAAGAAGAATGCCGGCCGTTGGATGTAAATCCAATGTCTTGCTTAGGCTTTGACCTACTGGCCCACATGTCAGCCAGTCCATTTGGTGGGCTGGGTGAAACAATGATGTAGCATCTATGCAGCCCGTTTATATATATGGTAGAATTTAAAGCTCATTTGTTTTTTTCTCGAAATCCGCGGACTTGCTGGGCTGGGTGAAAATATCATGTTGGGCTGGGCAAAGAAATGTTATAAAAACATAAACACATGATTGCATGTATATTATTGCATTTGTCAGTAAAATCTTTGCAAGCTTATGTACGCAATCACTAGGAGTTAACTTGCCAAGTTATATATAAACAATTATTATTATTATTTTGTAAGAACTTTCAATTTACGAAATAAAATATCATTTTAATTTGATGAGTTAATAGGACGTGGGGTTTTATTATTTTTTAGGCTAGACGTGGGACAGTTGAGTTCGTTCTAGGGAAAAGTACTGGGAGAAAACTCAGTTTACATTGAAAAAGGAAGTGGGAGACAATTCAGATATATGATTAATGAAAACGAAAAATAAAGGAAGTGTGAAGGTCTATAAAATGGTTGGACGAATGGCTGGCTTAACGGAACCTTATGTTGTTTCTATTATATAATATATGTAATAAAATAAGATATATATATATATATATGTGTGTGTGTGTGTACTATTATAGAAGGGAAAACATAGGTTCAGTTTTGCATTCTTATAGAAAAAATAGAACTGAGTTGTGCGTCGTCTTGAAAAAACAAACATAACTTGGGTTGCTGATGTTGTAGACAAGCTAGGTTGGGAGGCCTAGAGGCCGCTTGATACCTGCTGGATCCAAAAAACGTTGAAACATGTCATGCCCTGCCCATGTTAAACTACAAAACGTAGGCCATGGACCTAGTGGGCCCGGGACGGTCAGCCTCTTGACGAACAGTTGTCTCCCGATTCCTCTTGTGTGACCATGTTGGGAACGACATACGGCGGTGCCGCGGCGAGGGCACCAAGGCAGAGGACGACGTCAAGACCTTGGACCGAATGAACCGGAGTGGGCGAAGACGCAAGCGGAGGGGAGTACGAGGGTTGACTTGTTCGGGTGCAGGGTGGGCCGGTGGAGCCACCGCCGCTGGACAATGTGTGGGAGTAGAGGGATGGCCTGGCCAACGCCATAGGCTATGATGGCTAGCCGCTGTATAGGAAGAGGACGAAAGATTGAACAAAATAAAGAAATACAAATGGATAGGTGGTTGGTCCCATATGTCTGTGTACGAGACCTGTTGGGTCCACCTGAGAAGGGGAATACGTTGGGAGGAAGGAGATTCAAAGCACCACAGCCGAGTTAACTAGTTTTTTTGAAACAGACGAGTGAACTAGTTACATACATAAGAAAATAGCCACTAAAAAAGCAAACATGTTAATGGGTTCTTAGAAGAAATATTTCAGACAAAAGAGATAATTACGACACATAGGCTAATGCATGAAACACACAGATGATAAAGGTGCTTATAAACAGATAAAGTACAACATCTAGACCTTCCTGGCATGCTTGATCATGACGCTGCGTCTGTCCGTGTACTCATTGGTTACGGGAAGCAGACACACCCTCATGTCCAAGATGAAGGAAATATGCCCTAGAGGCAATAATAAAGTTGTTATTTATATTTCCTTATATCATGATAAATGTTTATTATTCATGCTCGAATTGTATTAACCGGAAACTTAGTACATGTGTGAATACATAGACAAACAGAGTGTCACTAGTTTGCCTCTACTTAACTAGCTCGTTGAATCAATGATGGTTATGTTTCCTAACCATAGACATGAGTTGTCATTTGATTAACGGGATCACATCATTAGAGAATGGTGTGATTGACTTGACCCATCCGTTAGCTTAGCATGATGATCGTTTAGTTTGTTGCTATTGCTTTCTCCATAACTATACATGTTCCTATAACTATGAGATCATGCAACTCCTGAATACCGGAGGAACACTTTGTGTGCTACCAAACGTCACAACGTAACGGGGTGATTATAAAGGTGCTCTACAGGTGTCTCCGATGGTGTTTGTTGAGTTGACATGGATCAAGATTAGGATTTGTCACTCTGATTGTCGAAGAGGTATCTCTGGGCCCTCTCGGTAATGTACATCACAATAAGCCTTGCAAGCAATGTAGCTAATGAGTTAGTTACATGATGTAGCATTACGGAACGAGTAAAGAGACTTGCGGTAACGAGATTGAACTAGGTATTGAGATACCGATGATCGAATCTCCGGCAAGTAACATACCGATGACAAAGGGAACACCATATGTTGTTATGCGGTTTGACCGATAAAGATCTTCGTAGAATATGTAGGAACCAATATGAGCATCCAGGTTCCGCTATTGGTTATTGACCGGAGATGAGTCTCAGTCATGTCTACATAGTTCTCGAACCCATAGGGTCCGCACGCTTAACGTTTGGCGACGATCGATATTATGAGTTTATGTGTTTTGATGTACCGAAGGTAGTTTGGAGTCCTGGATATGATCACGGACATGACGAGGAGTCTCAAAATGGCCGAGACATAAAGATCGATATATTGGACGACTATATTCGGACACCAGAAGTGTCTCGGGTGATTTCGGAGAAAACCGGAGTGCCGGAGGGGTTATCGGAACCCCCCGGGGAAGTATTGGGCCTTAGTGGGCCTTAGGGGAGAGAGAGGGCAGCAGCCCAGGAGGTGATGCCCCCAAGGGGAGTCCGGATAGGACTAGGGGAGGGGGCGCGGCCCCTCTTTTCCTCTCCCTCTCCCTCTCTTTCCTTCCCCTTCCTCCTTCCTAGTAGGACTAGGAAATGATGAATCCTACTCCTACTAGGAGGAGGATTTCTCCTCTCCTTGGGCGCCACTAGGGCCGTCCGGCCTCCCCCCTTGCTCCTTTATATACGGGGGCAGGGGGGCACCCTAGAACACACAAGTTGATCATTGATCTCTTAGCCGTGTGTGGTGCCCCCTCCACCATAATCCACCTCGGTCATATCGTAGCGGTGCTTAGGCGAAGCCCTATTTCAGTAGAATCATCACCATAGTCATTGCGCGGTCGTGCTAACGAAGCTCTCCTTCGACACTCTGCTGGATCATGAGTTCATGGGACGTCATCGAGCCGAACGTGTGCAGATCACGGAGGTGTCGTACTTTCGGTACTAGGATCGGTTGATCGTGAAGACGTACACTACATCAACCGCGTTGTCATAACGCTTCCTCTTACGGTCTATGAGGGTACGTGGACAACACTCTTCCCTCTTGTTTCTATGCATCACCATGATAGATCTTGCGTGTGCGTAGGAAATTTTTGAAATTACTGCGTTCCCCAATAGTGGCATCCGAGCCAGGTTTATGCGTAGATGTTATATGCACGAGTAGAACACAAAGGAGTTGTGGGCGTGGGTATATACATATTGCTTGCCGTCACTAGTTGATTCTTGATTCAGCGGTATTGTTGGATGAAGCGGCCCAGACCGACATTACGCGTATGCTTACACGAGACTGGTTCTACCGACGTGCCTCGCACACAGGTGGCTGGTGGGTGTCGGTTTCTCCAACTTTAGTTGAATCAGATTCAATGAACAGGGTTCTTTCTAAAGATCAAAAAGCAATCACTATACCACATTGTGGTTTTTGATGCGTAGGTAAGAACGGTTCTTGCTCAGCCCGTAGCAGCCACGTAAAACTTGCAACAACAAAGTAGAGGACGTCTAACTTGTTTTTGCAAGGCATGTTGTGATGTGATATGATCAAGACGCGATGAGATATAAATTGTTGTATGAGATGATCACGTTTTGTTAAAGTTATCAGCAACTGGAAGGAGCCTTATGGTTGTCTCTTTATTGCATAAGATGCAATCGCCATATAATTGCTTTACTTTATCACTATGCGGTAGCAATAGTTGCAAAAGAAATAGTTGGTGAGACGACCATGTGGCGACACGTTGATAGAGATCAAGATGATGGAGATCATGGTGTCATGCCGGTGACGATAGATATCATGATGGTGTTTTGGAGATGGAGATCAAAGGCACAAGATGATGATGGCCATATCATTTCACATATTTTGATTGCATGTGATGTTTATCCTTTATGTATCTTGTTTTGCTTAGTTCGGCGGTAGCATTATAAGATGATCTCTCACTAAATTTCAAGGCACAAGTGTTCTCCCTGAGTATGCCCTGTTGCGACAGTTCATCGTGCCGAGACACCATGTGATGATCGGTTGTGATAAGCTCTACGTTCACACACAACAGGTGCAAGCCAGTTTTGCACACGCGGAATACTCGGGTTAAACTTGACGAGCCTAGCATATGTAGATATGGCCTCGAAACACTGGAGACCAAAAGGTCGAGCGTGAATCATATAGTAGATATGATCAACATAGTGATGTTCACCATTGAAAACTACTCCATCTCACGTGATGACCAGACATGGTTTAGTTGATTTGGATCACGTGATCATTTAGAAGACTAGAGGGATGTCTATCTAAGTGGGAGTTCTTAAGTAATATGATTAATTGAACTTTAATTAATCATGAACTTAGTCCTGATAGTATTTGCATAACTGTGTTGATCAATAGCTCGCGATGTAGCTCCCCGTTTATTTTTGATATGTTCCTAGAGAAAAACTATGTTGAAAGATGATAGTAGCAATGATGCTGACTAGGTCCGTGATCTGAGGATTATCCTCATTGCTTCATAGAAGAATTATGTCCTTGATGCACCACTAGCTGACGGACCTATTGCATGAGCAGGTACAGACGTTATGAACATTTTGTAAAGATCGGTATGATGACTACTTGATAGTTTAGTCCACCATGCTTCACAGCTTAGAACCGGGACTTCAAAAATGTTTTGAACACCACAGAGCATATAAGATGTTCTAAGAGTTGAAATTGGTATTTCATACTCATGCCCGTGTCAAGAGGTAGAAGACCTCTGACAGTACTTTGCCTACAAGATGGAGGAGAATAGCTCAACTAGTGAGCATGTGCTCAGATTGTCTAGGTACTACAATTGCTTGAATCAAGTGGGAGTTAATCTTGAAGATAAGATAGTAATTGACAAAGTTCTCTAGTCACTATTACCAAGTTACTAGAACTTAGTGATGAACTATAATATGCAAGGGATAACAAAAGTAATTCCCAAGCTATTCGCGATGCTGAAATCGGCGAAGATAGAAATCAAGAAATAGCATCAAGTGTTGATGGTTAACATGACGACTAGTTTCAAGAAAAAGGGCAAAGGGAAATAAAGAGGAACTTCAAAGAAGAATAGCAAGCAAGTTGCTGCTCCCATGAAGAAGCTCAAAGCTAGACCCAAGACTGGAACTGAGTGCTTCTACTACAAAGGAAATGGTCACTGGAAGTGGAACTGCCCTAGATACTTGGCAGATTAGAAGGATGGCAAAGTGAACAAAAGTATATATTTGATATACATGTTATTGATGTGTACTTTACTAGTGTTTATAACAACACCTTAGTATTTGATATTGGTTCAGTTACTAAGAGTAGTAACTCGAAATGGGAGTTGCAAAATAAACAGAGACTAGTTAAGGCGAGGTGATGATGTGAGTTGGAAGTGATTCCAAGGTTGATAAGATCACCATCACACACTCCCTTTACCTTCGGGATTAGTGTTGAACCTAAAATAAATGTTATTTGGTGTTTGCGTAGATCATAATATGATTGGATCATGTTTATTGCAATACGACTATTCATTTAAGTCAAGGATAATTGTTATTCTGTTTACATGAATAAAACCTTCTGAGGTCGTACACCCAAGGTGAATGGTTTATTGAATCTTAATCATAGTAATACACATATTCATAATATTGAAGCCAAAAGATGCAAAGTTAATAATGATAGTGCAACTTATATGTGGCACTGCCGTTTAGGTCATATTGGTGTAAAGTGCATAAAGAAACTCCATGCTGATGGGCTTTTGGAATCACTTGATTATGAATCATTTGATGCTTGCGAATCATGCCTCGTGGGCAAGATGACTAAAACTCCATTCTCCAGAACAATGGAGCAAGCAACTAACTTATTGGAAATAATACATACTGATGTATGCAATCCGATTAGTGTTGAGGCTCACGGCGGGTATCATTATTTTCTAATCTTCACAGATGATTTGAGAAGATATGGGTGTATCTACTTGATGAAACATAAGTCTGAAAACTTTTGAAAAGTTCAAAGAATTTCAGAGTGAAGTGGAAAATCATCATAACGAGAAAATAAAGTTTCTAGGATCTGATCGTGGAGGAGAATATTTGAGTTATGAGTTTGGTCTTCATTTGAAACAATGCAGAATAGTTTCACAACTCACGCCACCTGGAACACCATAGTGTAATGGTGTGTCCGAACGTCATAACCGTAGTTTATTAGATATGGTGCAATCTATGATGTCTCTTACCGATTTATCACTATCGTTTTGGGGTTATGCATTAGAGACAACTGCATTCACGTTAAATAGGGCACCATCTAAATCCATTGAGACGACACCATATGAACTGTGGTTTAGCAAGAAACCTAAGCTGTCATTTCTTAAAGTTTCGTGCTATGATGCTTATGTGAAAATGTTTCAACCTGATAAGCTCGAACCCAAATCGGAGAAATGCGTCTTCATAGGATACCCAAAGGAAACTGTTGGGTACACCTTCTATCACAGATCCGAAGACAAGATATTCGTTGCTAAGAATGGATCCTTTCTAGAGAAGAAGTTTCTCTCAAAAGAAGTGATTGGGAGGAATGTAAAACTTGATGAAGTAATTGTACCTTCTCCTGAATTGGAATGTCGTTCATCACAGAAATCAGTTCTAGTGATTCCTACACCAATTAGTGAGGAAGTTAATGATGATGATCATGAAACTTCAGATCAAGTTACTACCGAACCTCGTAGGGCAACCAGAATACGTTCCGCACCAGAGTGGTATGGTAATCCTGTTCTGGAGGTCATGTTACTTGACCATGACAAACCTACGAACTATGAGGAAGCGATGATGAGCCCAGATTCCGCGAAATGGCTTGAAGCCATGAAATCCAAGATGAGATCCATGTATTAGAACAAAGTATGGACTTTGATTGACTTGCCCGTTGATCGGTGAGCCATTAAGAATAAATGGATTTTCAAGAGGAATACGGGCACTGATAGTCACTACAAAAAAAAGACACATTCGTGACATTTTGGGCCGAACGAAATTTTTTTCTGTCATACATATGACACTTCTATGACGATAATTGTGACAAAACCCGGTATCATCATAGATGTGGTGGGCTCCTACTTTTATGACAAAAAATCATGACAGAAAATGGGCTTTTCGTCCTGGGCGGGCCGGAGACGCAGCTGCAAGACATTCTTTGGGCCGTCCATGACGGAAAAAACCGTGGTAGAAGCGAGGGGGAGGAAAATTTTGGGGAGTTCCTGGTTATGGTGGGAGGTCGGGGGCCGAGCGATGCATGTTTCTCTCGTACACGTACGCGCGTGTGTGCGAGGCGTTGGCTCTAACTAAACCCGAGCGAGGCGTTGTGCTCTAACTGAACCCGAGCGATTGCACTGCAGGCTACGCGTTACTGAACCTGAGCGATCGATCGATGGCTGTTAACTGAACCCGATCGAGTGATTCCTTCGCTACTGCTGCTAACTGAAGCCGATCGATTGGATGAACAGTGAGCGTTGGGGGGGGGGGTGTTGGATGAACAGTGAGCGGTGGCGTTGCCTCTGGATGAACAGGACCCCGTGGTGTGGAGGGCTGGATGAACAGTAGACGATGGAGGGGTGCCCATGGAGGGGTGGTTGAATAGGTCCCCGTGGCGTGGAGGGCTGGATGAACAGTACACAGTGGAGGGGTGCTCGTGCAGGGGTGGTTGAACAGTAGCCGGTGGAGTAGTGCGTGGTGGAGGCTGGATGAACATGAGCCCATGGAGGCTGGAAGAGGTTGACGGTAGCCCGTGGAGGCTGGAGGAGGTCGACGGTGGAGATGAACAGTATCTCGTGGAGTCCCGTTTTGCGGTACGCCACACCCCTCCCGATGAACAGGACCCCCGTTTCGAGCGTAGCGCTCCAACACAAGTCCGTTTCGTCCGTTTTGCGGTACGCCACACCCCTCTCGATCAACAGGACCCCCGTTTCGACCGTAGGAGGTCCGTTTTGTCCGTTTTGCGGTACGCCACACCCCTCCCGATCAACAGGACCCCCGTTTCGACCGTAGGAGGTCCGTTTCCTTCATTTTGCGGTACGCCAGACCCCTCCCGATCAACAGGACCCCGTTCCGAATGTAGGAGGTTTGTTTCCTCCATTGTGCGGTACGCCAGGCCTTGTTTCCATCGCCTGTTCTGTCCAAGCCCTCCCGATGAACACGCCCACGCATTCCGTTCCGACCCAGCCGGTTGGCTACCATGCGTTCCGTTGCCTCTCGATGAACATGACGCATTCCGTTGCCTCTCCATGAACACGACGACGACGCTGTTTCTCCGTTCCGACCCAGCCATGTACACAAGCCCTGGCCGTACGTATGCGCGAGTAGGCGTTCGAGACCCCGCCCGTATGTACACATACGTGGCCATATTTTCTTTCTTGCACCCTAGCCGCTGTACGTACGTGTACATGCTACGTGCGTGCGCGCCTCTACATCCACAAGTATATATGTACATACATGTTCGCGACTAGAATGACAACGCTACGTACGCTTCGACCAGGTGGGTCCCGACTGTCAGGCACTTCCTTGCCTGAGAAGATGTAGCTGGTGGGTCCCAGTAGTCAGGGGGCGAATTGTTTTTTTCCTGGACGCACTTCCTTGCGTGTGAAGATGTAGCTGGTGGGTCCCAGCAGTCAGGGGGAAATGTTTTTTTCACAAAATACAGTGGCCTGTCCGGTGGGTCCCAGCTGTCAGGTGGAGGAATCATTATTTTCCACGTAATAATGAGGCACTTCCTTGCTGCGGCCGTGGACCCAGCTGTCAGCCTCTCCACATACAGTCCACGTCCGATGGAAGTCGTTCCTTGACCACATTGACCAGGACGCACCGAGAGCACCACGGCGGTGGACGACGGCGAGGCCTAGGAAGGGGACGACGCGGAGCCAGGGAAGACGCGACAGTGGAAGCCCGCGCGGAGAGGAGTACGAGGGTTCACTGGTTCGGCTGCGGTGTGAGGATGCCATCGCCGTAGGGCCTGGCCAGCGGTGGGAATAGTAGGGGGCGGTGAGGCCTCCGCGGCAGCACAGCCGACCACGGGAGGCAGGAGCATGCGGCACGACCGGCGCCGCTTTGGGCGGCTGGAGCAAGAAGACCAGAGGTTGAAGAAGCACTACGGCCGTTGGATGGACATCGTACGGTCACTGGAGCTAGAATCGTTCATATTGACTAAGTTGACAAAGCCCTCCATCCCCATCAACTTAGTTGGCCCACAAGTCATCCTCCCACTATGGTGGGTCCCAGCTAGCAGGGGGTATTCATTTTTTATGCATAATAAGGAGGCACTTCCTTGCGTGCGAAGATATAGCTGGTGGGTCCGACATGTCAGCGGGGGAACGTTTCTTTCACGAAATACAGAGGCCCTTCCAGTGGGTCCCAACTGTCAGGTGGAGGAATCATTATTTTGCGCGTACAGTCCATGGCCGATGGATGTCGTTCGTTGATCACATTGACCAGGCCGCGCCGAGAGCACCATGGCGGTGGACGACGGTGAGGCCTAGGAAGGGAACGACACGGAGCCGGGGAAGACTCGGCAATGGTTGCCCACGCGGTGGGGAGTACGAGGGTTTACTGGTCCGGCTGCCATCGCCGGAAAATAATAGGAGGTGTGGGTTAGTAGAGGAATGGCCTAGCCAGCAATGAAGTAGGGTGGGGCGGTGCGGCCTGTGCGGCAGCACAGCCCGCCATGAGAGGCGGGAGCAGACAGTCCCACCGGAGCTGGTTTGGGTGGCTGGAGCAAGAAGATCAGATATTGAAGAAGCAGCACGGCCGTTGGATTAACATCCAACGGTCACTGCTGCTAGAATCGTTTGTGGACTAAGTTGACAAAGCCAAAGTACACGTCAACCTAGTAGACCCACAAGTCAGCCTCCAAATCTATCCCAAACAGCATACAGCCCGAAATTTCTAGCCAGATTCAAATTAATTTTAAATCTAAATATACCTTAATTTAAATTCAATGAAATTTTACCCGCACAAAAACAATGAAATTTAAAATATCAAAATCCGAAAGAAAACAATATTTTGGAACTAATTGCGTGTTTGCTGTATTTTTTCATTTTACAGCCCATTTATTATTATTTATAGCCCATTTCTTATTACTTATAGCCCATTTTCTGGGAAAAATGCATCCCTCCTCGTCTTGAAAGATTTCCGGCCCAACAGGGCGTAGAAAAGCAAGTAGGCCTACGTTGGTTATTCTGCAAAAAACAAAATAGCTGGCTAGCCATTTTCAGAAAGGAAAAAAACAAACTGGGCTGGTCATGTTCTAAACATATGAAATAAAAGCCTGGGCTAGACAGGCCACGGGTCCTGCACAACCCAGTTGATACCCTTCTCCGTCCCGAAAAAACAAAATTACTGCGCGCTGCTGGATCCCTACTGTCGTCCGAACCATGTACAGTCATCTCCTTATTCCTCTCGGTTGTTGACCATGTTGACAACACCGGAGGGCGGCGCTGCGGCGAGCGAACCAAGGAGGAGGACGATGGTGAGGCCTCGGACGGGAACGAACAGGAGCCGGGGAAGATCACAACCAGCCGTGGGAGGCGGGAGCAGGCGGTCCCGCCGGCGCTGGTTTGGCTTTGGCGGCTCAAGGAAGAAGAGACTGAAGAAACGCGACAGACGTTGAATGTCAATCCAATGGTCAAGGTTGGCACAATCGTTTGCTGACTAAGCGGACACCAAGTAGCATACTTTTTTATATATAGGAAGAAAACCGCGAGGAAAATGCGTTCGTCTGCCGTCGTCCTCACAGGGAACGTTCGCCACATAAGTGACTAGCACCCTTGGTTTTCAACTGAGAGGTCTTGGGTTCGAGTCCCAGGAACTCTCATTTTTGTCCTCCTTCCTTCCTCGCAAAAAAGGGAAAGAAAATCAAAGACTTGGGAAGGCGTACAGAACAAGCTAGTGTACCAGTAAAGAGACGTTGCCGAGTTTTAGAAAAAAGAAAGACGTGCTCCTGTAGCTGGTTCGAATCCAAACCTAGACTATGACTATATATGGTGATATGCAACTCTGCAAGTAATGAAACTGACATATCCAACATTAGCTTCTCCTCTTCTTTACTTACTTTGCCTAGCATCAGAAGCTCTGGCCGCAGCAACCATGTCCGCTAGCTGCTCGTCCACCCGCTCTTCAGCAGGCAACAACCAGATATGCGCCAAGTCGCCACCCGTACCATCGCCTGTGGGTCTCATCACACCCCCTGTCGGTGTCAAAACCGGCGGATCAAGGGTAGGGGGTCCCGAACTGTGCGTCAAGGCCGGATGGTAACAGGAGACAAGGGACACGATGTTTTTTACCCAGGTTCGGGCCCTCTCGATGGAGGTAATACCCTATTCCTGCTTGATTAATATTGATGATATGGGTAATACAAGAGTAGAGCTACCATGAGATCAAGGAGGCTAAAACCTAGAAGCTAGCCTATGGTATGATTGTTGTGTATGGAGTTGATTGCCTACGGACTACAACCCTCCGGCTTATATAGACACCGGATAGGGTTAGGGTTACATAGAGTCGGTTACAATGGTAGAAGATCTTGAATATCCGCATCGCCAAGCTTGCCTTCCACGCCAAGGAAAGTCCCATCCGGACACGGGACGAAGCCTTCAATCTTGTATCTTCATAGTCCTGGAGTCCGGCTGAAGGTATAGTCCGGCTACCCGAACACCCCCTAATCCAGGACTCCCTCAGTAGCCCCCGAACCAGGCTTCAATGACGACGAGTCCAGCGTGCAAATTGTTCGGCATTGCAAGGCGGGTTCTTCTCCAAATCTTATGTACCTGTAGGAATAATGTCCGATTTTTGTAATGTAGTGCTACTCGGCTTCTACGCCCAATAATGGCCGTCTTCCACGTGTTCAAACGAATGCGAAAAGCCGGGGTGTTTTTTACATCCACACCCCTAGCCGTATAAATGAGCCGCCTATTTAA
Organism: Triticum urartu; assembly: GCF_056163025.1. NCBI lineage: Eukaryota > Viridiplantae > Streptophyta > Magnoliopsida > Poales > Poaceae > Triticum > Triticum urartu. The sequence continues at coordinate 93,356,515 of NC_141873.1, read as the reverse complement.
CGGGATGGGGATTTAGGTCCAAACCACATCTTCTCCTTTCCGCGAGTTATCATCAGAGCGCTTCCAGCAAAGGTCCATTCCAACATGACCAGCCGTCGCAGCTCCTCCCCTCGCCCCTCCGGTCCCAAACCCGGGGACTGGGAGAGTTGCACCATCCCGCATAGCAAGTTAGCGTCACTTCAGGCCAAGGGATTTCTCCCTCAGGCATACATGGTCCCGGTCCGAGCCGGTCTCGCCACCTACAATGGCAGAAAACAAGCGGAGAGCACCCCCAATCCTTCTAAAGGAGAGTGGGTGTGCCTCGTCCCCTATCTAATAAGGGGGCTGGGATTTCCAATTCACCCATTTCTCCGCGGGCTTCTGGAGTTCTATGGCCTCCAACTGCACAACCTCACGCCGGCTTCTATATTGCATATTGCGGGTTTCGTCGCCCTTTGCGAGCTATTTTTAGGCGCTGAGGCTCATTTCGCGCTGTGGAAGAGGTTATTCTGCCTGGTGCCCCGTTCTAAAGAGGGGTCTATATACCAAGTGGGCGGAGCCGAAGTATGGCGCATCGCCGGGACCGGATACCTATCCGGAACCCCAAAGAGGGCGTCCGAGGACTGGCCTTCGGAATGGTTTTATATAGATGACGTCCCGCTACCGGACCCTATCCGGGTCAGTCTCCCTGAGTTCAACAGTGCTCCATTGAAGAAACGCTTGAGCTGGCGTCCGTGGAGCTCTCAGAGAGAAAGCGACAGAGACGTCCTTTACCTGATGGGCCAGATAAGACTGTTGGCTCATTCCGGACTAACCATGATTGGAGTCATGGCCGCATGCATTATGCGCGGGGTGCAGCCGTTTCAATATAGAGGCCACCCATGTGGGATTTCAACAGGGAGGATGACGCCACACGTTACGGTCGTAAGGGGCCGGCCTCAGCTGCCGCCCTAGTAAAGATCTTATCCTCTTTGTACAAGGGAGAAAAGGAGGAATTCCTCCGCGTCAATCCGCAGGCCGGATTTACTATGTACGATCCTCCAAGTTGGGTAAGTGAATAATTGCGCTTGCCCATTTGTTTTGTACTCCCACGGTTAGATATGTAGTCCAACGACTTCAATGCAGGAACTGCGACAGGTGGTAAAGGATATGAACAGCCGCCCTCCACAGCCCGAGGACCCAGAACGGTCCCTCGATCCGGACTCCAAAGAGGATCCGGACATATCGGTGGAGCTTATTGACGGGGTGTTCCATCAGCTAAGCAAGGACAACACCTTGGTAGCCATCACGGCTGATTACCCAGGGTTAATCCCGGCCTCCCAGGTGACAGAAACCGGAGTCTCATTCCCTTGAGAGAGATTCCACTCTCACGTATTCCGGTGTTTCTGATGACAACCGTGTTTTGTAGGGGAGATTTCCGAGGCAGGAGGCCGAACCTGCGGCGGCTAGCCAACGAGAGGCCGCAGGGCCCCGTGGGGCAAAAAGGAATGTAGTCCGGACTGAGATGCCGGCGCAAAGGTATAGTGCACCCTCTGTTTCCCTGATGTTATTCTGTCAGGGCATATTAACGTTTGTGCTATCTTCAGAACGAAGAGACCTCGCCGGACTACATCTAGAGAGGTTGCCAATCGCACCTCCACCAGCCGGGCTCCAACGTCTGGCCAGGAAGCGGAGGCGAGCACAAGGCGCGCACCGGACGCTCCTCCGACAGAGCATGCGGACAGGCTGTCTGCCACAAATTCTGAAGCGGAGAGTGCCATGAACCACAGGCGTCGCCGGACAGTTCTACGCGACGCTTGTTTCTCCCAAGAGGCTTTAGATGCCTTTAATTCGGGAGATGCGTACCTCCGTGCCGCTCGAAATGGTTTAGCCAGAGCCACGGAGTAGTATGTAAAAGACATACGGGTAAGAAAATTTTGGTCAAATATATATATATATACCAGTAGCCCCCGAGACTTGAAACAATTAGAGCAACTGATTTAAGGATCATTTAATATGCAGCTTCTTACAGAGAAGAATACCGTACTATCCCAGGAGCTAGAAAAGTGCAAGGCCCAACTAGAGGCCGCACTAGCCGCAGCAGGGGAGCCCAAAGAGACCCCCTTAGGTAAGATACACTTCAAAAGATTAGTATTGTGCGGTGTGGGTGCAAATCTGACAAATCATATTGCAGATGGCGCCGGACTAGATCCGGACAAGCAACAACTCTTACGCTGGCTAAAGGCCGGTGAGAGTATGTTGACAAAGGTGAGGCGAGAGAAGAATGATCTTCAGGATGCCAACACCAAGCTGGACGTCAAACTTAAAGATGTTCGTGGCCAGCTGTCGGACTCCACGAAGGAGAATCAGCGGCTTCGACGTGGCATTTTTAGTAAGTGCTTGAACGAACTTTGAAAAAAGAGTTCGGCGAGGAAGTCGACTAACAGAGTAACGTCTGTAGGTATGCTCATAGGTCGTCCTGCAGAGGAGATGCCCGGTTCTACGGGTGACCTTCTTCCCGAACTCATGAACTCATGCAACTGCACGAGCGAATTCGGCAGGCGATGCGAGGCGTTGCCCAAGCCTTATGGCCTTCCCACTCCATGCCTGAGGGCCTTGGAGAGCTTGCGGAGAAGCTGAAGGGAGCTCGGCGGCGCTTCCGGTTGTGGAAGATATCGGCCTGCCGACAAGGCGCTAGGGAGGCCTGGGCCATGGTGAAGACCCGTTTTACGAAGTCTGACCCAAACCACATGGCCGAGGTCGGACCAGTGGGGCCTGATGGGAAGGAGATCCCTGTAAGCTTAGTATACCGCCAAGTAGAGTTAGCCGCGAAGTATTCCCAGCAGGACTGTAAATTAGACAGCCTGTTAGATGGTATAGAAGAGGAATACAATCAGTCAGAATGACTATGTAATTTTGAATTGACATGTGTAATGCCTTCTAGCCGGATTGTAGATCGTTTGTCGTTGCCGACCTTTTCGCTTCAACCTCGGGACCTGACGGTCCGGAGTGTGTCCGAATACCATAGCGGTTATATAAGAACCGTGGTATGCGTGGAGACCAGGCGTAGGGGTCATTAGTGCTTTATAAGACAAGTGCCCAACTAGTTATGTTATATTACATGGTTAGTAAGAAACATCTTCCAGAGAGAATAGTTCCGTTAGGGGTTCCTTTCGCTGGGAGGCATGCCTAAAGTGCATGTCCGGACTGCGTAAAAAGACGCAGAAAAAAGCATCTGGGGGCGCATAAAATGAGTAAAAAGATCATCTTTTATCTCACCGACCGAATATTCCCTTAAGAACGCTTGCTTTCGGCTTCACCCAGTCTGAGGTACACATCCGGCTGACCCGGCAGTAACAATCGCAGAGGTGCTCCCTTTACCGCCTAGCCGAACAATCGGGAACGTAGGGGTAAGCAAAGGAGCCTGGCAACCCAGCTTGGCCAAAACTTAAGTCATATCGATGCATATAATGGTGAAGAAAAAGGTACATGCGGAAGTTTGACGCATGTGTTGGGCGTGAAGCCCGTATAAGTAAGCTTCTGTTAAAGAAGCCCCCAGGTTTAATGAGCACGAGTGGCGCGTCACTAGATGAGCCTTTAAGGGCTATAAAAGAAAAGAGGGGAAGGAGAGAAATGTAAGACAGAAAAATGCAAAAAATGGACAGAGGAAGGAGACAAACACAGAGTCCGGCGCTAGGCATAGAATCTTCGGAGACGGGTGGCGTTCCACGGGTTCGGCTCGAGTCGGTTATCCGACGCATCTCGCAGGCAGTACGCCCCGCTAGTCAGGACTTGGTCGATTATGAATGGACCTTACCACTTGGGCTTGAGTTTGTCCTTTTTCTTATCCGATAGGCGCAGAACTAGTTCGCCAACATTGTAATTTTTGGCCCGTACTTCTCTGCTTTGATATCTTCCGGCCTGCTGTTGATAAAATGCGGAACGGGCTTTTGCCACGTCAAGCTCCTCCTCCAGGGCGTCCAAGTTGTCCTGCCGGTCGAGCTCGGCTTCTCTTTCTTCGTACATGCACACTCTAGGTGAGTCATGAATTATGTCGCAGGGCAGAACTGCCTCTGCGCCGTACACCATAAAAAATGGTGTGTATCCGGTGGTGCGATTTGGCGTGGTCCGCAGCCCCCATAGCATGGAGTCGAGCTCCTCTACCCAGTGCATGTTAGATTCCTTGAGGGACCGCACCAGTCTGGGTTTAATGCCGCTCATGATAAGACCATTTGCATGTTCGACCTGGCCGTTGGTTTGTGGGTGATAGACGGAAGCATAATCAAGCTTGATGTCCATGTTTTTGCACCAGAGTTTTACCTCTTCGGCGGTAAAGTTTGTACCGTTATCGGTTATGATGCTGTGGGGGACGCCATAACGGTGTACAACCCTGGATATGAAGTCTATCACAGGTCCGGATTCGGCCGTTTTAACAGGCTTGGCTTCTATCCATTTGGTGAATTTATCCACCATGACCAGTAAGTATTTTTTCCTATCGGTCCCACCTTTAAGGGTTCCGACCATGTCAAGCCCCCAGACCGCAAAAGGCCAGGTGATGGGTATAGTTTGGAGTGCGGTGGGTGGCATATGGCTTTGGTTGGCAAAAAGTTGGCAACCAGTGCATCGTTGGACTAGGTCCTGAGCGTCTGCCCGGGCCGTCGGCCAATAAAAGCCTGTATGGAAAGCCTTGCTAACAAGGGACCGAGCAGCGGCGTGGTGACCACCGAGTCCGGCATGAATTTCAGCCAGAAGGTTCCGCCCTTCCTCTTCGGAGATGCACCTTTGAAGGACTCCGGTAGTGCTTTTCTTATAAAGCTCTCCCTCATGGACTCTATAGGCTTTAGATCGCCGCACTATGCAGCGAGCCTTGTTTTGGTCCTCCGGGAGTTCCTGCCTAGTAAGGTAGGCTAGGAATGGTTCTGTCCACGGGGCGATGACCGCCATTATTACGTGGGCCGAAGGTGTAATTTCATTGGCAGAGCCTCCGATTGTGTCAGATTGTTCGGCGTCGAGTGGTGCGGCTGGGTCCGGGCTGTTATTTGCGGGTTCCCCCTCCCACGCTACGGGTTGCTTGAACAATCTTTCCAAAAAGATGTTGGGGGGGACTGCATCGCGTTTTGCTCCGACGCGTGCCAGGACGTCCGCTGCTTGATTGTTTTCTCGGGCTATATGGTGAAACTCCAGCCCTTCGAACCGAGCTGACATTTTTAGGACGGCGTTGCGGTAAGCTGCCATTTTTGGGTCCTTGGCGTCAAAGTCTCCATTTATTTGGGATATCGCGAGGTTTGAATCCCCGCGTACCTCTAGGCGCTGGATACCCATGGATACTGCTATCCGGAGACCATGTAGGAGGGCCTCATATTCGGCTGCATTGTTGGAATCCATGTACATGATCTGGAGCACATATTGGACTGTGTCTCCTATGGGGGACGTCAGGACGACGCCAGCCCCCAGTCCGGCCAACATTTTGGAGCCGTCGAAATGCATAATCCTGTTTGAATATGTGCCGTACTCTTTAGGGAGGTCGGCCTCCGTCCATTCTGTGACGAAGTCGGCCAAAACTGACGATTTAATAGCTCGCCGTGGCTTTTTCGGACCTGTAATTATCCGGCGTGCCGAACACCACATCTAGTGTGATTTTTCCTGTGCAGCGCGCTTCCCGACTGGGGATTATTCCTTTAAAGGTTGTGCTGCTTCGCTCGACGCGGTTCCAGTCTATTTCCATTTTTTGAAGGGTTTCCTCATAAATGAGGTTCAGTCCGCTGCCTCCATCCATGAGCACCTTGGTGAGGCGAAAGCCGTCCACTATGGGACTGAGGACAAATGCGGCTGGTGCTCTGGCTGTTCGGAATCTAGGTTCATCACTTGCGTCGAAGGTAATGGCAGTGTCGCTCCATGGATTTATTGTTGGAACTTGATAGACTTCGGCGAGGCTGCGGAGTGTTCTTTTTCGCACATTGTTTGTTGCGAAAGTCTCGAAGACTGTGAGAGCGGTACTGGTGTCCTCGGGCTGGCTTTCTGCGGCCTCCAGAATTAAGAGGTCCTTGCCGATTTTGGCCACCTGCCGGAGTATCCAACATGCTCTAAGGCTGTGAGTTGGTGTGGCGTCTTCTGTACTGTGAATTCTACAGGGTCCATCAAGCCACCTTTCCAGTGCGGTTCCATGCCCTGTAGAGGGTTTTGGTTTTTTGGTTTTTATCTCGGGTGTCCTATGATGATGCACCCTCTTAGTTCGGACGGGATTACTATTCAAGGCCGGATTATCCCAAAACTTTATTTCGTTTTTCCAGGCGCTTTCCATCGCACAGTATTTTTGTACTATGGACGCCAAGTCAGCGAAGCATGTAATATCACGACGACTTACGGCGTTAAGGATTCCCTCGTCCGTGCAATTACTGCAGAAAATTGAGATTGCGTCTCCCTCGCGGCAATCCTTTATCCTGTTCATAACCAGGAGGAATCTGGCCGAGTAATGATGTACTGTTTCCTCGGGCCTCTGCCTGATTTGGGAGAGATCGCTTATGTTCGGGTGGGTGGGTGTCATTGAATCTGAAACCTCACCCAATCCAAGATTCGGAGGCCAAAGAGTTTCCGAACTCTGAAGTTCGGATTCTTGGATGTTGTCCAACGAATCTAGCCCGTTGCCTGATCCTAAGCTCAGGTCTTGAGTTACATCCTCCTCTCCGCGGGTATTCGGCTTGGAGGAGTCGGGAATTCAGGCGTAGCTAGTCCTTAAAATAGATGAAGGGTCGCCGCACTGCGCCTCTACCACGGCAACGTGGTGGGTGACTTGGGGAGAGTTAATTTCTCTTAGATCGAGTTGAAGCCCAACCTGGTCGTAATCCGTAGCGACCCCCAAGGCGGCGATGCGATCCAAGAGCTCGTTTACGGAAGAGAGCTCCATTGGATCTAGCTGCTCGACGAGCTCCGAGGTGACGTGTAGGTTGCTTTTGATGACCTGAGAGGTCACCGTCGGTGCAACAGCCGAACAGGCGGTCATGAGGAAACCACCTAGCCGGAGGGTTTGGCCGACAGCCAAGGCTCCCTTAGCAACGACACCGTCTTTAAAGACGGGAGGAGGCATCCTTCCTGATTGTGACGGCACAGAGGAACTCTCAATGAAAGCACCAATGTCGGTGTCAAAACCGGCGGATCTTGGGTAGGGGGTCCCGAACTGTGCATCAAGGCCGGATGGTAACAGGAGACAAGGGACACGATGTTTTTTACCCAGGTTCGGGCCCTCTCGATGGAGGTAATACCCTACTCCTACTTGATTAATATTGATGATATGGGTAATACAAGAGTAGATCTACCACGAGATCAAGGAGGCTAAACCCTAGAAGCTAGCCTATGGTATGATTGTTGTGTATGGAGTTGATTGCCTACGGACCACAACCCTCCGGCTTATATAGACACCGGATAGGGTTAGGGTTACATAGAGTCGGTTACAATGGTAGGAGATCTCGAATATCCGCATCGCCAAGCTTGCCTTCCACGCCAAGGAAAGTCCCATCCGGACACGGGACGGAGTCTTCAATCTTGTATCTTCATAGTCCTGGAGTCCGGCTGAAGGTATAGTCAGGCTACCCGAACACCCCCTAATCCAGGACTCCCTCACCCCCGCCGGCACGCACACCGCAGCCGATTGCTCATCACAACCCGCTGCCGTTGGTGTGGTGCCACTTCTGCAAATCACACAGAGTCATCCGTCGCGTCTCAACCACAATCCGCAACCCTGGCCGAGTCTTCTACAAATGCCCGAATCATGGGGTAATAATATGTTTAAGTTTTGTTCTGCTGCTTTCAGTTGCTGATTTTTTTAATAGTTTGGTTGATGATCTTCCAATTGATTGGTGCAGAAAAGGGAAGATTCGTGTGATTTGTATTTTTGGGAAGTTGCTGATGTGGGGGAATGCAACTACGCTGATTATTTGGTTAGCTGAGGAATCCCAATACCAGCAGGTTGGGGTGTTGGACAAGTAACAGAAGGAACGACAGAAGAGGAAGATGTAGAGCAGAAGGTTAAAGATGCAGTTCCTCTGATCATGGCCAAGAAACAGCTGCTGAACGACCTTGACAGCAATGAGGAGATGAAAGAGCTTGTGAAGATAATGGGCAAAATCGATGTGCTCTGTAGGATGATTGTCTCTTTATTTGAAGTGTATGTAGCACTAGTGATGTATTCAGTGGTTACGACATGAGCACTTTGCTGAAACTAGTAATGAATGAAACCTGTATAGCAGGCTGGGCGTAGTGTTGTGAACATCTAATGATTTCTATTAACGGAAATCAAGGGGTATCCCCTTTTGCTTATATAAATAAATAAATAGCAGAGGCCCTGTCGGGTCAGCTTTGTTCTCATTTGAAGACGTCGAGCAAATTGCAGTCCAACAACAAACTATGTCATCAAATTCAAGTTTCACAGCCAAATATGAGTACAACTAAACAACAATGTAATCATGTTTTAGTTGTCATGCAATCACCAAACACAAATCATCATACATAACAAGTGATATTCTCACAGCAAAATACTAAACAACATGTTCATCAGGTTTCAGTTGTCATAGCAAACACAATTTCACATAGTAGATAAAAAAACGTCTTCTGACAGGAAAATACGACAAAAGCAATGTAATCATCATCCGCAGCAGCAGCGTCAACATCTTCGCCATGTGTATCAGTCTGAATCGTAATTCCCCATGGTGTCATCTTCTTCTTCGTCCTCAACGTCCTCAAACGTTGGCTTCTTCTTGATCAACTCTTGTATGTCCACAACACGACTGGCAATCTTTTCGCCGGCGTCATTGACGTGATGGTTCCCAAAGATATTAGGAACATCTGTGTTATCTTTACATCGGGAGCAGTGTAAGCATCATCTTGTTGTGCAACTTCGTTAAACGAATTCCTCTACTCAAACCTTTGCAATACTCTCCAGTCATCGCTATGTGCAAACGTGTCTTCCAAGAAAAATATTTGTGTTTCTTGATTTGCCAAAATAAAAGGCTCGTTCATCTGGTAAGCCGCCTTGACATTGATGGATTTGAAATAATCATCAGCTCTGGGTTTTGCGATCCTGGAAAATAGGTTATACCAACGACAACACAATAGAACCACACACCGATGATCCTCGAAACTGGAGATATACTGCAACTGAACAATGTCTTTTATGTTAGCATACATTTTAGTTGTCTCTTTGTCATATGTATCCGTGCTCATGACGGCACTGTTTTGTGTCTTCCTGCCTTCGTCTCGTGCAAGGGTGTTGTAGCGCACATCTCCAACAACGCAAGATTCATAATGTCTTACCCGAGTATCAGGAGCCATTGCTAGTGAGTAAAGGGCATCATCAACTGCCTGCCCATCCTCCCGCATCTTCTTAACCTATGGTTAGAAAATAGACAAGCTGATCATCTTATGTACTCAATATATTAAAAAAAATAGACAGTGCACTTCAAAAGCTTACATGGTTCTTGAACCATTTCGCAAATCCTGCCATAACCAGTTTGTCAATGTTTCTTGGATTTTGCAGCAGTAGCTCCTCTTTGTAGATGCTGCACAACATAGTGATCGCGTCAAACATATAAATATATAAGAATGTGTTGCAAGTTTAGTAGATTATGATGTATAAGCCGCACTACTGCACTTACTTGATATAAGGTAGTATCTCAGGACAGTTATTCAACACATACCAAACCATTTTGTCCAAATCTTTAGGTTTGTCCTCTTGTCGACTCTTCCCTGTAACTCGAACATAATAATCAAAAACATTGAGCCCGGGATTGTCTTCACCCACCTCTTTGCTAAGCTGATCAGCTGTTTCAATGTATTTCGAGCAGAATGTCAACGCTTCTGTAGCAATGTAGGCCTCTACAATGGAACCCTCGGGTCTAGCTCTGTTCCTAACATAGCCCTTGAAAGTGCCTAGCCGCCTTTCAATAGGGTACATCCAGCCATACTGTACTGGACCTCTAAGTAGTGCCTCATCAGGTAGATGAACAGCCAAATGCACCATCACATCAAAGAAGGATGGAGGATATATCTTCTCAAGGTCGCATAGGATAGTTGGTAACTTGTCTCTAAGATGCTCCAAAGCATCTATCTTGATATTCCTACTGCAAAGTTCCCTGAAGAATTATCCCAACTCTGCAACTGCTCTGTATAAGTCAGGGCGGCCCAATCCTCTAAGGATAACAGGTAAAACCCTTTGAACTAGGACGTGGCAGTCATGAGTTTTCAACCCTTGTACCTTGTTTCCATCTGCACCGACTCTCCTTTCAGGGTTGGAAGAAAATCCATGTGGGAATCTCACACATGACAGGACCTCGCAGAATTATTTTTACCTTGTCCAAGACGTACACAGCTGGTGCCATATCCCGTGGTTTACCATCATCTTGCACCTGCAAATCCTTTCTGATACCCAGGTGTGTGTAACACCCCGGATATGACTTTCCCAATTTATACTCCAACTCTTGCCGTTTCCGGTGTTAAGTTATTTTATTTTCTCGGGTTCGGGTCTTTGTCTTCGTGTGTTGTTATCGTTGTCATGCATCTCATATCATGTCATCATGTGCATTGCATTTGCATACGTGTTCATCTCATGCATTCGTGCATTTTCCCCGTTGTCCGTTTTGCATTTCGGCGCTCCTTTCTCCTCCGGTGGTCATTTCTACCTTTCTTTCGTGTGTGGGGATTAAACATTTCCGGATTGAACCGAGACTTGCCAAGCGGCCTTGGTTTACTACCGGTAGACCGCCTGTCAAGTTTCGTATCATTTGGACTTCATTTGATACTCCAACGGTTAACCGAGGGACCGAAAAGGCCTCGTGTGTGTTGCAGCCCAACACCCCTCCATTTTGGCCAAAAACCCACAAAAACCCTCTCCATCATCTAGAGCGTTCGATCACGATCGTGTGGCTGAAAACCGCACCTCATTTGGACTCTCCTAGCTCCCTCTACCTATATAAACACCTTCCCCTCCGAAATTCACGGGCAAACCCTAATTTTTTCCCTCTCCTCGCGCCGCCGGACGAGATCCGAACGGCCGGACGCATCCGACCTGCGCGCCGCCGTCTCCGCGCCAATTGCGCTACGCCACGTGGCACAGCAGCCGCCGCCGCTGAGGCCTGTTCGGCCCAGGGCGGGCCCTCGCCACCGCCAACCGGGCCGCTGCCTCCTCATCGCGCGCGCTGCCCGCACCATCGCCCCGCCGCCATCTTCGCCACTCCGGCCGCTGAACCTCGCCTCGCTGCCATCCGCGTTCACCGGCGCCGGCAGCCGCCCCGCTCTGCCGTCTGGGTCGCCGCTGCACCGCCTAGCTGCTCCGCCCGGCGCGCCGCCCGTGCTCCGGCGGCCGCGCCGCTTCTCGCCGGCCATCGTCGCTTCGCGGAGACCTCGAGCCGGCCACCGCCTCCCCTGTCTCCGGCACCAACTCCGGTGAAGACCCGGCCCCGCCTCGATCTGCGTGCACTCGGGTCAAAACCCTAGATCTGTTCTTGGAGGTGGTAATTTCCCACGTTTCATATGCACTTGTTCATCGCATCGTAACTTTGCATCCGTAGCTCCGTTTTGGGCATATAGCATATCAAAATGTTCGTCTCAGAGAGTACATCATTTCATTCCATTGCATCATTTTCATTTGAGTTCATATTGATGCCCAAAATGCTGTTAGAAGAGGGCTACTTGAGATAATTGTCAGATCTGCTGCTCCATTTAGAGATTTGCCATTTTTGCCATGATTATTGTGTGCACGATATGCCCATGAGCTCTACATATGTTTTGTTAAGGGTTTTTCCATCTTTCCAGAGGTGCAATCCATGTATTTTTGTGATGTGTGTGGTTACTAGCACAAGCTTTCCAAGTGAGGCACTTGGTAATGCTGATTTCACTGTTTATCTCATATGGCCATATGTTCATGTTGTTTCCTAGTGATCCGTGCCACTTTTGAGGATGATCAGTAAGGATGTTTTGTTAATCTTGTAGTTCTCTATCCATCCATGTCTTTGTTTGCAATTATGGAGCAACCTAGCTTGAGTCAATCGAGCTCTACTTTTGCTACTTCGTGAATCTGGGCAGATTGCCTACTTGTTAGCGATTTTGCCGATGATGTTGTAGTTGATCCGTGCATGCTATGTTATTGTTCTTGCATTTTGTGTATTCTTGATGGATGCATGCTTAGATTATCATGACTTGCTCCTTAGTGAGTGCATCGAGCTCGTAAACATGCCTACTTGATATCTGTTTTCAGCATGCTCCAGTTTTCACTAAGTCTGTGATCTGATTATGTTTTTGCCACGTTCACATGCTTGCAATTGTATTTTCTGATCCCTTTTGGCTCAAGGTCACTAAGGGACTTTTGTTAAGCTCTTTGAGTAGCTCCATGCCATGCTTTACTTTGCCATGTTCAGGTCCTGTAGCATGTAGTTTTGATGCTCCGAAGAGTGCTACCTGATCTGAAATTCCAGACAAGTGTTAATTTCACTAAGTCTGAAATCTGTTTGCCATATGCATTTTTGCCATGCTTGTTTGAACCTGTTAATGGATGATTTGGCCGTAGCTCAGTGCTAGACTTTTGTTAAGAATCTTGAATGCATACCTGCCATGTATTTTTATGCCATGTTTGGGTGTTGTAGCTTGTTCATCTCATTGCATTAAGATGGCTACTTGCTGTAAATCGCAGACCGGTGCCATATTTGAATCGCTTGCCATTTCCAAACTGTAACTCCGATTCCGGCGTTCTTTATATCGCTTTCAAGCGATTTCATATCATCTTTCCAGTGGCACACTTGGATTTCCAAGTTGAGGCCAGGTTCATGCATCCCTTGGCAAATCTTGCATATGCATCCCGCATCGCATCCCGCATAGCATACCATGTTTGCATCTTATTGTTTGATCCTTGCACGAGGTTGATTGTGTCCTTGTTGCTTGTTTGTCTTGTTTGGGTAGAGCCGGGAGACGAGTTCTCTAACGAGGAGCCTGTTGGGTTTGCTTTCGAGGATCCAGTCAACTCTGACAACTTTGCAGGCAAGATGATCATACCCTCGAAATCACTACTATCTTTGCTTTGCTAGATGCTCGCTCTTTTGCTATGCCAATGCTATGATGCCTACCACTTGCTTTCAAGCCACCCAAATTGCCATGTCAAACCTCTAACCCACCATGTCCTAGAAAACCGTTGATTGGCTATGTTACCGCTTTGCTCAGCCCCTCTTATAGCGTTGCTAGTTGCAGGTGAAGATTGGAGACCGTTTCTTATTGGAACATTTATTTAGTTGTTGAGATATCATTATATTACCATGTTATCTTAATGCATCTATATACTTGGTAAAGGGTGGAAGGCTCGGCCTCTCGCCTAGTGTTTTGTTCCACTCTTGCCGCCCTAGTTTTCGTCATATCGGTGTTATGTTCCCGGATTTTTGCGTTCCTTACGCGGTTGGGTTATAATGGGAACCCCTTGATAGTTCGTCTTAATTAAAGCTTTTCCAGCAATGCCCAACCTTGGTTTTACCATTTTCCACCTAGCCTCTTTTTCACTTGGGTTTCCGGAGCCCGAGGGTCATATTATTTAAACCCCCCCGGGCCAGTGCTCCTCTGAGTGTTGGTCCAAATAGAGCCACTTGCAGCGCCACCTCAGGGCAACTCGAGGGTTGGTTTTAGTTGTACGTAGTGTTCATCTGAGTGTGCCCTGAGAACGAGATATGTGCAGTTCCTATCAGGATTTGTCGGCACATTCGGGCGGTGTTGCTGGTCTTGTTTTAACCTGTCGAAGTGTCTTGAAGAACCGAGGTACCGAGTCTGATCGGAACATCTCGGGAGGAGGTCTATTCCTTCGTTGACCGTGAGAGCTTGTCATGGGCTAAGTTGGGACTCCCCTGCAGGGATTTGAACTTTCGAAAGCCGTGCCCGCGGTTATGGGCAGATGGGAATTTGTTAATGTCCGGTTGTAGATAACTTGAACCTTAACTTAATTAAAATGAATCAACTGAGTGTGTTACCGTGATGGCCTCTTCTCGGCGGAGTCCGGGAAGTGGACACGGTGTTGGAGTAATGTTTGCGCAGGTTGCTCTCTAGTTTCTCGCTCGCGCTTTGCCTCCTCTTCCCGCTCTCTTTTGCGAACAGGATAGCCACCATATTTGCTAGTCGCTTGCTGCAGCTCCACATATTTACCTTGCCTTACCTATAAGCTTAAATAGTCTTGATCACGAGGGTGCGAGATTGCTGAGTCCTTGTGGCTCACAGATTACTATTACACCAGATGCATGGCCTGATGATTCCGCTCCAGGTGACGCGCTCGAGCTCAAGTGGGAGTTCGACGAGGACTCTCAACGATACTATATTTCCTTTCCTGATGATCAGTAGTGGTGCCCAGTTGAGGGTGATCGGGACCGTGTCGCATGTTGGGTTATCTTTTATTTTGGCGCCGTAGTCAGGCCATGAGTGTTTGGATGATGTAATGTTATTTATGTACTTTGATTGACGTGGCGAGTGTAAGCCAACTATGTTATCTCCCCTTTTATTATCTATATTACATGGGATGTTGTGAAGATTGTCTGACTTGCGACATATGCCTTCAATGCGATTATGCCTCTAAGTCGTGCCTCGACAGGTGGGAGATATAGTCGCATCGAGGGTGTTACAGTGTGTCAAATCAATCCTAGATTTTAAGGTATCTTTTGTCTTGCCTTCAATATTAAGAAGTGTGCCGATAATGCTGTCACATATATTTTTCTCGATGTGCATCACATCAAGATTATGCCGCAGATCCAAATCTTTCCAATACTCCAAGTCCCACAAAGTGGACCTACGGGTAAACAATAATCTCTCTTCTACCCTGCCACGCTTCCTTTTCCCGCTACCATTACCAGGATGGTTTCCTGGTGTAATATGCCTGACCTTCTCTAATTCCACTTGCAACTCATCGGCGGTGAGCCTCTTTGGCGCATCACAGTTTTCATGCTTTGCATTGAACAAATTTCTTCGGTATTTTCTAGGATGCGGCTTGTCCTGGGCAAGGAAACGGCGGTGTCCAATGTAACAGATCTTGCTAAGTATTGCGTATGTCAGCTGAGGGAGTCCTGGATTAGGGGTTGTTCGGATAGCCGGACTATACCTTCAGCCGGACTCCTGGACTATGAAGATACAAGATTGAAGACTCCGTCCCATGTCCGGAAGGGACTTTCCTTGGCATGGAAGGCAAGCTTGGCGATACGGATATGAAGATCTCCTACCATTGTAACCGACCTTGTGTAACCCTAACCCTCTCCGGTGTCTATATAAACCAGAGGGTTTTAGTCCGTAGGACAACGTACACATCAACAACCATACCATAGGCTAGCTTCTAGGGTTTAGCCTCCTCGATCTCGTGGTAGATCTACTCTTGTACTACCCATATCATCAATATTAATCAAGCAGGACGTAGGGTTTTACCTCCATCGAGAGGGACCGAACCTAGGTAAAACTTCGTGTCCCTTGCCTCCTATTACCATCCGGCCTAGACGCACAGTTCGGGACCCCCTACCTGAGATCCGCTGGTTTTGACACCGACATTGGTGCTTTCATTGAGAGTTCCTCTGTGTCGTCGCCGTCAGGCTCGATGGCTCCTACGATCATCAATAGCGATGCATTCCAGGGTGAGGCCTTCCTCCCCGGACAGATCTTCGCCTTCGGCGGCTTCGCACTGCGGGCCAATTCGCTTGGCCGTCAGGTCAGATTTGGAAGTTTAAACTACACGGCTGACATCCGCGGAGACTTGATCTTCGAGGGATTCGAGCCACTGCCGAGCGCGCCGCACTATCACGACGAGCATGATTTAGCTCTGCCGCCGAACAGTGCCCTGGAGGCCGCACCCGCGTCAGCTCCGACCCTTAATTCGGAGCCAACTGCGCCGATCGAGGATGGGCGGTTGGACGCCACCTCGAGGGCTGTGACCCCAACGGCGATTGAGCCGAACACCAGCCCCCGTACTCTGCGAGACTCGTGACTCCAAGGAGCCGGACTCCTCTCCGGACTCCAAACCCTCCGCGCCCCTGCCGATCAAATCCGATTGGGCGCCGATCATGGAGTTCACTGCTGCGGACAACTTTCGGCACTCGCCTCTCGGCGATATCCTGAAGTCACTGAAGTCTCTCTCTTTATCAGGAGAGCCCTGGCCGGACTATGGTCAGCAAGGTTGGGGTACGGACGATGAAGAAATTCAAAGCCCACCCACCACCCACTTTGTAGCCACTGTCGACAACTTAACCGACATGCTCGAATTTGACTCCGAAGACATCGATGGTATGGACGCCGATGAAGGAAATGATGAAGAACCAGCACCTACTAGGCCCTGGAAAGCCACCTCGTCGTATGACATATACATGGTGGACACCCCAAAAGAGGGAGATGGTGATGGAACAGCGGAGGATGACCCCTCCAAGAAACAGCCTAAGCGCCGGCGTCAGCGGCGCCGCTCAAAATCCCGCCAAAACAAACACGGTGATTCCAGCACGGGAAATAATAATACTCCGGAAAGCACCGAAGAAAACCCCCTCCAGCAAGATTTAGCATAGGAGGATGGAGAAACCAGCCCTCATGAGAGAGCGGCAGACAGAGAGGTCAAGGACGATAATTATATGCCTCCCTCCGAAGACGAGGCAAGCCTCGACGACGACGAATTCGTCGTGCTAGAGGATCCCGTCGAGCAAGAGCGTTTTCAACGCAGGCTTATGGCCACGGCAATAAGCCTCAAGAAAAAACAGCAACAGCTTAGAACTGATCAAGATTTGCTAGTCGACAGATGGACTGAAGTCCTTGCGGCCGAAGAGCATAAACTCGAATGCCCCTCCAAGAGCTACCCAAAGTGCAGGTTGTTACCCCGATTAGAGGAGGAAGCACTTGATGCGGCCGACTGACCACCTCGTGGCCGCGACAGAGAGGCCTCTCGGCCCTCCACTCAAGCCGCACCCTGTACCAAGGCACGGGAATATGCGCCAGACTTACGAGACATGTTGGAGGACAAGGCAAGGCAAACAAGATTGATCTACGGATCGCGTGGGCGCCCCACGGCTCGAGACGGTAACCGTCACGCCGGCCACAAATTCGGCAGGGCCGAACACATACAAGGATCATTGGAGCTACGTCATGATATAGCCCAGTACAGAGGCGTCGCACACCCACTCTGCTGTACAGACAAAATAATGGATCATCAAATCCTCGAGGGTTTCAAACCCGTAAACATCGAATCATATGATGGCACAACAGATCCTGCGGTATGGATCGAGGATTATCTCCTTCATATCCACATGGCCCGTGGCGATGATTTCCACGCCATCAAATACCTCCCACTCAAGCTTAAAGGACCAGGTCGGCATTGGCTCAACAACTTACCAACAAGATCAATCAGTTGTTGGGAGGACCTGGTAGCCGCATTCCTCGACATTTTCTAGGGCACTTATGTGCGACCCCCAGACGCCGATGACCTAAGTCACGTAATTCAGCAGCCAGAGGAATCGGCCAGGCAATTCTGGACATGGTTCCTAACAAAGAAAAATCAAATAGTCGACTGTCCGGACGCTGAGGCCCTAGCAGCCTTCAAGCACAATATCCGTGACGAGTGGCTGGCCCGGCACCTTGGATAGGAAAAGCCGAAATCTATGGCAGCACTCATGACACTCATGACCCGCTTTTGCGTGGGAGAAGACAGCTGGCTTGCTCGTAGCAACAATATGACCAAGAACCCTGGTAATTCGGACACCAGGGACAGTAGTGGCAGGTCGCGTCGCATTAACGGCAACAATGCTGAGGATACGGCAGTTAATGCCGGATTGAGAGGCTCTAAATCCGGTCAGCGGAAAAAGCCATTCAAAAGGAAGCCCGTCCAGTTTGGACTGAATACTCGACCGCTTGTGCCAGATACATGGCACCCCTGAAAAGTCGGCCAATTACACCAACAGGGATTGTTGGGTGTTCAAGCAGGCAGGCAAGTTAAACACCGAAAATGAAGACAAGGGGCTGCATAGCGATGAGGACAAGGAGCCCCGGCCGCCGAACAATAGTGGACAGAAGGGTTTTCCCCCACAAGTGCGGACGGTGAACATGATATACGCAACCCACGTCCCCAAAAGGGAGCGGAAGCGCGCGTTAAGGGACGTATATGCGGTAGAGCCAGTCGCCCCAAAGTTCAACCCATGGTCCTCTTGCCCGATCACCTTTAATCGAAGGGACCATCCCACTAGCATCCGTCATGGTGGATTCGCCGCATTGGTTCTAGACCCAATTATTGACGGATTTCATCTCACTAGAGTCCTTATGGACGGCGGCAGCAGCCTGAACCTGCTTTACCAGGATACAGTGCGGAAAATGGGCATAGAACCCTCGAGGATTAAGCCCACCAAAATGACCTTTAAAGGCGTAATACCAGGTGTAGAGGCCAACTATACAGGCTCAGTCACACTTGAAGTGGTCTTCGGATCTCCGGATAATTTCCGAAGCGAGGAGTTAATCTTCGACATAGTCCCGTTTCACAGTGGTTATCACACACTGCTCGGGCGAACCGCATTCGCTAAGTTCAATGCGGTACCGCACTACGCATACCTTAAGCTCAAGATGCCAGGCCCTCAAGGAGTAATTATGGTCAATGGAAACACCGAACGCTCCCTCCGAACGGAGGAGCACACGGCGGCCCTTGCAGCGGAAGTACAAAGCAGCCTCTCCAGGAAGTTCTCCAGTCCGGCCACTAAATGACCGGACACCGTCAAGCGTGCCCGGAGTAACCTACAACAAGACCTCCTGGCACGAGACGAGCAGGCGTAGCAACGCGGCCCCAACCCCAACCCTCGCAAAAAGGTGACGCCAGTACTTCGCGTACATAACTACGCTCTAGAGATACCATGGGCACAGGGGGAGGGGCACCATCACGGCACACCCAAAACACGGCTTAAACCGTACCATGGGCTGCCGATTTTTTAATTTTCTCTAACTTTCAGGACTCCATCGTTCAGAAGGCCTGTTCGGCAGTTCAATTGCCGCACAAACAATGCAAGAACCAGGGAAGCAAACAAGCCACGCCGCATTACGGAACTCCCAGGTGGTCTCTATCACGAGCAGTATACCCGTTCCGCATACTATTCCACAGCTTGCCCCTGGAACGGACATGTAAACTATTCCAACCTTCCACTTATCGCATTACTTGTATCGTTCTGCCTTGATCGCACCCCTTTTTAATAAACAATGCATAGCTTTCGTCTATTTTTGCATTACCTTTTTTCTTTATATATGTTCCTTAATGACATGTTGCACCCGTACATGTTGGTACGGCCAAAATATGCCAGGGGCTTTAGTACCCCTCAATATGGTGTGAGAAGTCCGAACACTTTAACAAGTGCGGCACCCCGAACTTATAGCATTATATGCATCGGCTCTGAATCATGTATTGAGTCAATAGTTGGGTTTGCCCGGCTCCTATGTTTTGGTGCCTTACGTTCCGCTATATCGGCTAAGGTAGCACTAGGAGAACCACTGCGATTGTGCCCCAGTTGAGCTGGGTCGAGCACCTCAGTGAAGAAAGCTAAAACTGACTGTCATGATGAAGCGAGAGCTGGTCACTGTTCGAGAGGTTTTTTCGAGTCCCTAAAGACTTATGCCGCTTAGGGCGAGGAGCCGGCTCTGTCTGGCCAAGGCCTGGATAGCGCCCCGAACTCGGTCTTCTGAATACCATGGGCTTTGCTGAAATTTAAAATTATAGAATTCTATGGCTAAGTGAGAGTGTTCACGCATTATAGTCCGATTTCCTTGTTCGTTGGGCTGAGCGCCTCCCTCGAAGGACCCAAACATGGGAAAAAGAGCGCTCAGGTTTATCCCCGAACACCCCAGCACTAGCGGCACGGGGGCAGAAGCCGACGACTCGCCATCTCTCTGAATTGATAAACAACCACACAGAAGGTAATATTTTAAATTCCAACAGCATTGCTTAGCGCATATAAACAAGTTTTCAGCGCACAGGACAAAATGAGCAAGTTTCACTCAAAAATTACATCCCTAGAACATTCATCCGCCACAAGGCAGGCACCCTTCAGAACATCCTTATAGTAATTCTCGGGCTTGCGATGCTCTTTCCCCGGCGGTGGCCCGTCCTTCACCAGCTTCTCAGCATCCAGCTTGCCCCAGTGCACCTTAGCACGGGCAAGGGCCCTACGGGCACCCTCAATGCAGACGGAGCGCTTGATTACTTCGAGCCTTGGACAGGCCTCCACCAGCCGCCGCACCAGCCCGAAATAGCTCCCAGGCAGAGCCCCTCCAGGCCACAGCCGAACAATGATGCCCTTCATGGCCTGTTCGGCCGCCTTGTGGAGCTCGACCTGTTGCTTCAGCTGGTCGCTCAGGGGCACGGGGTGTCCGGCCTCAGCGTACTGAGACCAGAACACCTTCTCCGTCGAGCTGCCCTCCTCGGCTTGATAGAATGCGGCGGCATCAGACACACTCCGGGGAAGATCTGCGAACGCTCCTGGAGAGCTCCGGATTCGGGTAAGTAACAAGTAACTCACGTTTATGTGTTTTATTTGCATAAAGAATGCCTTACCCGCCTCTATCTTCTTCACCTCATCCAACTCCTGGAGGGTCTTCTGGGATTCGGCCTTGGCAGACTTGGCATTTTCAATAGCCACCGCGAGCTCGGACGCTCGCGTCTTTGAGTCAAGCTCCAAACTCTCATGTTTTTCCATGAGAGCCTGGAGCTCTTGCCGCACCTTGCCAACCTCGGCCTCATACTTTTCCTGCTCGGTGCGCTCCGAGGCAGCCCTCTTCTCGGCCTCGACCAGCGCTTGCTTAAGGGTCACCAATTTAGACATGGCCCCTACAATAGCCACGATAATCCTGTCATTCTTTGCAATTGCACATTTTTATATATATTTAAAAACAAGGTATTTCTCACCTTCATTGTCCTCGAGCTGCTTCTTGGCACGCCCGAGCTCTTGCTCGGACCGCTCGAGGTTCTGCTTTAGCGTGTCCACTTCCGCAGTCAGTGCGGCGGACGCAAGCAGGGAAGCCTGCACATCCCTATTGACTCATTTTTGTTAGACTCCTGCAAATTTTATTTGATCCTCTATTCGGCTTTTCCTCCCGAACGCGAAACAGAGCATCAGGGGCTACTGTCTATGCGGTAATATTATTTACACATTCTTTACTTACCTCAAAGCCTGTTAAAAGGCTAGTACAAGCTTCAGTCAGTCCGCTCTTGGCGGACTGAACCTTCTAGACCACCGCACTCATAATAGTGCGGTGCTCCTCGTCGATGGAGGCGCCTTGGAGCGCCTCCAACATATTGTCCGGCGCCTCCGGTTGGACGGGGGCCACCGGCACGGCGGACTTGCTCCTCTTGGAAGGAGGTCCCTCGCCGGACTCTGGAACCTCTGAAGGTTCCGGAGAGGTGTCCGGCCTAGAGCCGAACTTGGAGCCCTGGGGGGTTTCATCCCCTTTACTCCTGGAGTCCGGGAGGTCGCCTTGCGGCGCCTCTAGGACCACCCCCTCCCGGCTTGGAACCTGTTGGGACAACACTTCGATGCCGTCCGTAGGGCGGGGGGAGGAAGCCGTCGGAAGCGAGTTCACATCCGACGAGTCCAGTGAGCCGCTCGATGACGCTTCGAGCCGGTCATTGGGTGGGGTGCATAAACATATTCGACGTAAGAGAAAGCTGTGCAATAAACGAATACTATGTATTACCCTCGTATCCGGATACTTACGATTTTGCCAGGGGCTTGGCCCTGGGCTGCCACTCCTCTCCGCCGCCGTCGGCGTCGGTGGAGCAGTCCGGAGGAAGGGTTTTCCCCTTCTTGGACCCTCCGGCCTCCCCAGAGAGGGCGACCTTCCTTTTCTTCTCTCCCCCCGCTGGAGGGGGGGAGGTCTCTTCTTCTTCCTCCTTGTCTTCACGGGAGGAATGCACCTCGGAACCGTCGGATGAGGGATCCGACACCTCCTGGTGCCGGGCACTCTTTCGAGTCCCCGCAGCCTTTTTTGCGGCCTTCTTCTCCGGCACCACATAGGGTGCCGGAACCAGCAGCTTCACCAAGCGAGCGTCCACTGGGCCTTCGGGCAAAGGAGCCGGACAGTTGATCTGTCCGGATGTCACCTGCCAATCCTGTCAAAGGTAAGGGAGTTTAGATCCCGCATGGAGTCAAACTATGAAAAACTGATACCCTGTAAAAGGAAAAAACAGCTTACCGCGAGAGCATGACGCTGCACACTGAATCCGCGATCCTCGGTAGCGGATGCGGGAGCCTCGGTGCCCTTGAAAAGCACCTTCCAGGCATCTTCGTACATCGTGTCAAAGAGCCTGCTCAGAGTTTGGTGCCACGCCGGGTCGAACTCCCATAGGTTGAAAGCCCGTTGTTGACACGGGAGGATCAAGCGGATGAGCATAACCTGGACTACGTTGACAAGTTTGAGCTTCTTGTCCACCAGGGTTTGGACGCATGTTTGGAGTCCGGTCAGCTCTCCCTTCTTACCCCACGACAGGCCCGTATCCTTCCAGGAGGTGAGCCGCGTAGGGGGTCCGGATCGAAACTCAGGGGGTGCGACCCATTCGGCGTCGCGTGGCTCGGTGATGTAAAACCACCCCGATTGCCACCCCTTCAGGGTCTCCACAAAGGAGCCCTCAAGCCATAGGACGTTGGCCATCTTGCCCACCATGGCGCCTCCGCAATCCGCCTGGTTGCCGCGCACCACCTTTGGCTTGACATTGAAAGTCTTGAGCCATAGGCCGAAATGGGGGCAGATGCGGAGAAAGGCCTCGAACACGACGATAAACGCCGAGATGTTGAGGACGAAGTTCGGGGCCAGATCGTGGAAATCCAGGCCGTAGTAGAACATGAGCCCCCGGACAAATGGGTGGAGAGGGAAGCCTAGTCCACGGAGGAAATGGGGGAGGAACACCACCCTCTCATGGGGCCTAGGGGTGGGGATGAGCTGCCCCTTTTCGGGAAGCCGGTGCGCGATGTCGCTAGACAGGTATCCAGCTTTCCTCAGCTTTTTAATGTGTCCCTCCGTGACGGAGGAGACCATCCACTTGCCTCCCGCTCTGGACATGGCTGGAGAAGGTTGAGGTGGGAAGTGCGGACTTGGGCGCTGGAGCTCGAGTGCGCAATAATGGATAGGCGAAGGAGGAAGAAGGCGTAGGTGAAAAGGTGGATCCTTATCCCCTTATATGGGTGGACGCAACTACATGTCCCCACCAGCCTGGTAAAACTCGCTTATCTCCAAGTGACGTAATCAATGGCGTGGTTGGGTTACCCACGCCCGTATTGATGAGAATCCCGGGATAAGGGGACACGATCTCTACTTTAACAAGACGTGCCAAGGAAACCGCCTCGCATGACGCACTGAGGTGGGATAATGAAACGACTCGGATAAAGGCTTGGCCGTGGTGTGACACGCTACGGAATACGTCAGCAGATTAGATTGGTGTAAATATTATTCTCTCTATGGCAATATGTGGAAACTTATTTTGCAGAGCCGGACACTATCTTCGTGTTCAAAATCTTCTATGAAGTACTTGGAGGAGGAACCCGCCTTGCAATGCCGAAGACAATCTGCGCGCCGGACTCGTCGTCATTGAAGCCTGGTTCAGGGGCTACTGAGGGAGTCCTGGATTAGGGGGTGTTCGGATAGCCGTACTATACCTTCAGCCAGACTCCTAGACTATGAAGATACAAGATTGAAGACTCCGTCCCGTGTCCGGAAGGGACTTTCCTTGGCGTGGAAGGCAAGCTTGGTGATACGGATATGAAGATCTCCTACCATTGTAACCGACCTTGTGTAACCCTAACCCTCTCCAGTGTCTATATAAACCGGAGGGTTTTAGTCCGTAGGACAACGTACACATCAACAACCATAGCATAGGCTAGATTCTAGGGTTTAGCCTCCACGATCTCGTGGTAGATCTACTCTTGTACTACCCATATCATCAATATTAATCAAGCAGGACGTAGGGTTTTACCTCCATCGAGAGGGTCCGATCCTGGGTAAAACTTTGTGTCCCTTGCCTCCTGTTACCATCCGGCCTAGACGCACAGTTCGGGACCCCCTACCTGAGATCCGCCGGTTTTGACACCGACAATAGCGGATTCCTGTCACAGTGAACACATGCATTGTAACCATGTGTCGTTCTCCCTGACATAGTGCCCAAAGCCGGATAATCATGGATGCACCAAATTATAACAGCACGCAAAAAGAAATCAGCTGGTGGGCTGCTATATAGGTCTCGAGTGAGAACACCCTTCCATAGATGTTGAAGTTCCTCCACAAGAGGCTTCATGAACAAATCAAAATCCTTTCCAGGACTTTTTGGACCTGGGATGAGCAAGGCCATCATGTAGTTTGATTCTTTGGTGCAGACATTTGGAGGCATGTTGTAAGGGATAACAAGCACTGGCCACATGCTATATGTGGCGCTCTGGTGGCCAAATGGGTTAAATCCATCTGAAGCTAAGCCAAGTCTAATGTTTCTCGGGTCAGCAGCAAACTATTTGTGTTTATCATTGAAGCTTTTTCACTCACTACCATGAGATGGATGGCTCATTACATTCTGATCTCTGTACTCCTGGTTCATAGAATGCCACAGTACATCCTCTCTTGTTTCAGCATCATGAAACAACCTCTGCAATCTTGGTGTAATTGGAAAATGTCTCAGAACATTATGAGGAATCCTCTTCACAACATCGCCATCTTTCCATCTTGATGATTTGCATTTCGGGCATTCACTTAAGTTGGCATAATCCTTCCGGAACAGAACACAATTATTCTTACAAACATGGATCATATCATATCCAATTCCAACTGCACGAAGGAAATTCTTCATTTTACTGTAGGTGTGTGGCAGCTTAGACGCATCTGGGAAAGATTTGCGGAAAGCAGCCAACATCACATCGAATGATTTTTTGTTCATCCACTCAGATGTCTTCACGTGAAGAAAGGTGACCATAGCTGAGAATACTGACAGCTTATTTCCTGGGGTGATAGCAACGTTGCATTGTTCCAACATGCAGGCCCACCATTTTTCTTCTACAGGTGAAAGTTCACGAAATGCATGAGCATTTCGTAGCATTGTTTTAATGTTGTTCAAACTCACCGGCTTCGCCACCACCACCTCCTCCTCCTCTTCTACCTGAGCATCTGGCAGATCAAGATGGTGATTTGCTGCTTCCACATAGTCAATAACATTGACGTTCACAGTTTAACCATGATGAACCCACCTAGTATATGTGACCGGCATCCCATACAAGTGTAGATGATTTTGCACAGTTGACTGGGGTCTTGTAACTAAATTCATACAATTGCTACACGGGCAGAGCACATATGATTTCGGACCACCGTACTCAGCTCTGATAAAGTTCATGAAGTTTACAACCCCCTCGACATATGCAGCGGAGAATCTTCGAGCAGAAGTTATCCAAGTCCTGTCCATCTGTTAGACATACAAATTAGTTCTTCTACTAGATATTACAGGAAAAACATATATGCTTTTTTATGAAGTCCAGAAAAAAAATACCTAGGTCGATGTCTAAAGCTATGGCAAGATATTTGGACGAGCAGATCTAAGTAACGAAATATATGTAAAGCTAATTCAGCAAATAGATTTGAGTGCCAAATTATGGAAGGCTGTTTCAGTAGTCAATGAGGCCGAGCACACACCCATCGAACTATCGAAGGCCATCGCAGCAACAAAGATTGAGTATAAAATGGTGTAGAGCTATTTCACCTAACAGATTGGCTACTAGACTATGGCAATCTACATCACAATAAATATATGGCAGGATATTTTAGCAACTAATCGGCCTTGGCATGCCATCTCAGCTAAGCAGATTGAGTGAAGAACAGGGCAAGGAAGCTTCTTAAGCAGAGCATATTGACAGTAAACTACTTCGGCAAACCATGAGATTAACAGTGTCTATCAGCTAACATTCAGCACTACACCGACATGAACGGGGCCTCAGTCTAGAATGCGCGTACCGTGGGAGAAGCTGACCGCCGTGCGTCTCCACACGAATGTCTCTAGCGGTGGTGGCGCTGAACACCGTGCGCCTCCACAGGAACGTAGCCAGAGGTGGCGGCGCGGCTAGAGGACGATAGTCTACGAGAGCGTACTGTGGGACCGAGAGGATCGCCGAAACGCGGCGCCGACGTATCGGCGCGGCGGGGAGGGCGGCTTTGGCGGAGCGAATGGAGTGGAGGGGACAGGGGGGAGGTGTTGGAAATATTCCCTAGAGGCAATAATAAAATGGTTATTATTTTATTTCCTTGTTCATGATAATCATTTATTATCCATGCAAGAATTGTATTGATAGGAAACTCAGATACATGTGTGGATACATACACAACACCATGTCCCTAGTAAGCCTCTAGTTGACTAGCTCGTTGATCAATAGATGGTTACGGTTTCCTGACCATGGACATTGGATGTCGTTGATAATGGGATCACGTCATTAGGAGAATGATGTGATGGACAAGACCCAATCCTAAGCCTAGCACAAGATCGTGTAGTTCGTATGCTAAAGCTTTCTAATGTAAAATATCATTTCCTTAGACCATGAGATTATGCAACTCCCGGTTATCGTAGGAATGCTTTGGGTGTACCAAACTTCACAACGTAACTGGGTGGTTATAAAGGTGCACTACGGGTATATCCGAAAGTGTCTGTTGGGTTGGCACGAACCGAGACTGGTATTTGTCACTCTGTGTAAACGGAGAGGTATCTCTGGGCCCACTCGGTAGGACATCATCATAATGTGCACAATGTGACCAAGGAGTTGATCATGGGATGATGTGTTACGGAACAACTAAGGAGACTTGCCGGTAACGAGATTGAACAAGGTATCGGGATACCAACGATCGAATCTCTGGCAAGTATCGTACCGATAGACAAAGGGAATTGTATACGGGATTGGTTGAATCCTTGACATCGTGGTTCATCCGATGAGATCATCATGGAACATGTGGGAGCCAACATGGGTATCCAGATCCCGCTGTTGGTTATTGACCAGAGAGATGTCTCGGTCATGTCTGCATGATTCCCGAGCCCGTAGGGTGTACACACTTAAGGTTCGATGACGCTAGGGTTATACGGAAAGTATGTACGCGGTTACCGAATGTTGTTCGGAGTCCCGAATGAGATCCCGGACATCACGAGGAGTTACGGAATGGTCCGGAGGTAAATATTGATATATAGGAAGTGAGGATTTGGCCACCGGAAGTGTTCCGGGCATCACCGGTAATGTACCGGGACCACCGGAAGGGTCCGGGGGTCCGCCGGGAGGGGCCACCAGCCCCAGAGGCTTGCGTGGGCCAATAGTGGGAAGGGACCAGCCCCTAGGTGGGCTGGGGCGCCCCACCAAGGCCCAAGGCGCCTCAAGAGAAGAAGGGGGCAAACCCTAGGGCAGATGGGCCCTAAGGCCCACCCCAGGTGCACCTCCCCCTCTCCCCCCTTTTTGGCCGCCACCCTAGATGGGATCTGGGGCTGCCACACCCCTTATGTGGGAACCCTAGAGGGGGCGCACCCCTCCCCCCTATATATAGTTGAGGTCTAGGGGCTGCCCAACAGATGAGTTATTCTCTCCTAGGCACAGCCATACCTCTCCCCCTCCTCGTCTCTCGCAGTGCTTGGCGAAGCCCTACTGGAGTTCCGCGCTCCTCCACCACCACCACACCGTCGTGCTACTGCTGGACGGAGTCTTCCCAACCTCTCCCTGTCTCCTTGCTGGATCAAGGCATGGGAGACGTCACCGGGTTGTACGTGTGTTGAACGCGGAGGCACCATTGTTCGGCACTTAGATCGGAATCGACCA
This sequence comes from Triticum urartu, assembly GCF_056163025.1. NCBI lineage: Eukaryota > Viridiplantae > Streptophyta > Magnoliopsida > Poales > Poaceae > Triticum > Triticum urartu. The sequence goes on along the minus strand of NC_141873.1, from coordinate 93,328,751 downwards.
CGATCTGAATCGTTGCTTGTACGACACCATCAACCCCGTTCTCTTGAACGCTTTCGCTTAGCGATCTACAAGGGTATGTAGATGCACTCCTCTCTCTCATTGCTAGTCTCTCCATAGATTGATCTTGGTGACACGTAGGAAATTTTTTGAATTTCTGCTACGATCCCCAACAGTGGTATCAGAGCTAGGTCTATGCATAGTTTCTATGCACGAGTAGAACACAAGTTGTTGTGGGCGTCAATTTCATAAATTTACTTGCCGTTACTAGTCTTATCTTGATTCGGCGGCATCATGGGATGAAGCAGCCCGGACCGACCTTACACATACTCTTACGTGAGACTGGTTCCACCGACTGATATGCACAAGTTGCATAAGGTGGCTAGCGGGTGTCTGTCTCTCCCACTTTAGTCGGATCGGATTCAATGAAAAGGGTCCTTATGAAGGGTAAATAGAAATTGGCATATCACGTTGTGGTTTTGCGTAGGTAAGAAACGTTCTTGCTAGAAACCCATAGCAGCCATGTAAAACATGCAACAACAATTAGAGGACGTCTAACTTGTTTTTGCAGGGTATGCTACGTGATGTGATATGGCCAAAAGGATGTGATGAATGATATATGTGATGTATGAGATTAATCATGTTCTTGTACTAGGAATCACGACTTGCATGTCGATGAGTATGACAACCGGCAGGAGCCATAGGAGTTGTCTTAATTTCTTTATGACCCGCGTGTCAACATAAACGTCATGTAATTACTTTACTTTATTGCTAAACCGTTAGCCATAGTAGTAGAAGTAATAGATGACGAGACAACTTCATGAAGACACGATGATGGAGATCATGATGATGGAGATCATGGTGTTATGCCGGTGACGATGATGATCATGGCGCCCCGAAGATGGAGATCAAAAGGAGCAAAATGATATTGGCCATATCATGTCACTATTTGATTGCATGTGATGTTTATCATGTTTTAAATCTTATTTTCTTAGAACGACGGTAGCTTAAATAAGATGATCCCTCGCAATAATTTCAAGAAAGTGTTCCCCCTAATTGTGCACGGTTGCGAAGGTTCATTGTTTCAAAGCACCACGTGATGATCGGGTGTGATAGATTCTAACGTTCGAATACAACGGGTGTAAGCCAGATTTAAACACGCAATACACTTAGGTTGAATTGACGAGCCTAGCATGTACAGACATGGCCTCGGAACACGGAAGACCGAAAGGTCGAACATGAGTCGTATAGAAGATACGATCAACATGAAGATGTTCACCGATGATGACTAGTCCGTCTCACGTGATGATCGGACACAGCCTAGTTGACTCGGATCATGTATCACTTAGATGACTAGAGGGATGTCTATCTGAGTGGGAGTTCATTAAATAATCAGATGAACTTAATTATCACGAACATAGTAAAAAGGACTTTGCAAATTATGTCGAAGCTCACACTTTAGTTCTACTGTTTTATATATGATCCTAGAGAAAATTTAGTTGAAAGTTGATAGTAGCAATTATGCGGACTGGGTCCGTAAACTAAGAATTGTCCTCATTGCTGCGCAGAAGGATTATGTCCTTAATGCACCGCTTAGTGAGCTGAACCTCGAGCGTCGGTTGTGGATGTTGCGAACATTTGACATACACGTTTTGATGACTACATGATAGTTTAGTGCGTAATGCTAAATGGGTTAGAATTGAGGCAGCAAAGACGTTTTTGAAACATCGCAGAACATATGAGATGTTCCAAAGACTGAAATTGGGATTTCAGACTAGTGCCCACGTCAAGAGGTATGAGACATCTGACAAGTTTCTTAAGCCTGCAAACTAAGGGAGAAAAGCTCAATCGTTGAGCATGTGCTCAGATTGTCTGAGTACTACAATCGCTTGAATCGAGTGGGAGTTGATCTTCCAGATGAGATAGTGATGGTTCTCCAAAGTCACCGCCACCAAGCTACTAGAGCTTCGTGATGAACTATAACATATCAGGGATAGATATGATGATCCTTGAGCTATTCGCAACACCGCGAAAGTAGAAATCAAATAGGAGCATCAATTGTTGATGGTTAGTAAAACCACTAGTTTCAAGAAGGGCAATGGCAAGGAAGGGATACTTCATGAGACGGCAAATCAGTGGTTGCTCTAGTGAAGAAACCCAAGGATGAACCAAACCCGAGACTAAGTGCTTCTGTAATGAGGGGAACGGTCACTAAGGCAGAACCACCCTAGATACTTAGTAGATGAGAAGGCTGGCAAGGTTGATAGAAGTATGTATTGGACATATATTAAATGTGTACTTTACTAGTACTCCTAGTAGCAGCAGGGTATTAGATACCGGTTCGGTTGCTAAGTGTTAGTAACTCGAAAAAAGGCTACAGAATAAACAGAGACTAGCTGAAGGTGAGATGACGATATGTGTTGGAAGTGTTTCCAAGGTTGATATGATCAAGAATCGCATGCTCCCTCTACCATCCAGATTGGTGTTAAACCTAAATAATTTTTATTTGGTGTTTGCGTTGAGCATAGACATGCTTGGATTATGTTTATCGCAATACGGTTATTCATTTAAAGAGAATAATGGTTACTCTGTTTATTTGAATAATGCCTTCAATGGTCTTGCACCTAAAATGAATGGTTTATTGAATCTCGATCGTAGTGATACACATGTTCATGCCAAAAGATATAAGATAGTAATGATAGTACCACATACTTGTGGCACTACCATTTGAGCCATGTTGGTATAAAACGCAAGAATAAGCTCCATGTTGATGGATCTTTGGACTCACTCGTTTTTTGAAGATTGAGACATGCGAACCATGTCTATTGGTAGATATGCAAGAAGAAACTCCATGCTGATGGATCGTTTGGACTCACTTGATTTTTAATCACTTGAGACATGCAAATCATACCACATGGGCAAGATGACTGAAAGGCCTCATTTTCAGTAAGATGGAACAAGAAAGCGACTTGTTGGAAGTATTACATTTTGATGTGTGCAGTCCAATGAGTGCTGAGGCACGCAGTGGATATCGTTATGTTCT